>NW_006159712.1:3664007-3681849 GCF_000334495.1 Tupaia belangeri chinensis | reverse complement strand
AAAAAAAAAAAAAATTCAATTGGAAGAATTTAAAGCTCTAAAACCATTGGCAAATGCAAGACAGTCAGGTCACCGTTTCCTTGTCCTTAGCTCATGGCAGACATTGCTAATCGATCATAGCACTTTTTCTCACTGAGCCCTTGGTACAAATACCTCCAACATAACTCTCAAGGCAGCCACTACCAATCGACCAGTTGCAGCTCTCAAGAAGAAACTTATTTGTAATCCCATCTTTATTGCCAGAGGTGATCGATAAAGGGACTAAAAAGGACTGTTTCTTTTTAAGCAGGAAGGGCTGTGTAGGTTTTATGACAGTACACAGCCCATGCTAGAGGGACCAATATGTAAAGTGGTAATCAATGAGTCCTCCATCTATCCATCCAGCAAAATATGTATTGGGCTAGGTACTGATTATCTAGAGATGATTACCATCGCAGCCCCTGACCAAGCAGAACTCCTGATACAGAAATTACATCTGCTCTTCAAAGAGAGTCTGATCAAGAGAGAGGAATTCTAGGGAATCAGCAGTTAGCATAATGGCTGTGTCGCTGGACTCCCACGTAGTCGACCACGGTTCGCGTCCTGGACCCGGTGGCTTAAAACTCACGCCGGGCGCATGTGCGTGCATGCCAAAGATCCCGAGAGGAGAATGGAGGAGAAGGGATTGCGGCGTGACCATCCCCCCGGGGGGTGATTTCTCGCTTTCTGTCTCTATGTCTCTGTCTGTCTGGTGAGCACACACGCCCTATACCGAAAAAACCTCTCCAAAAAAAGAGAGAGAGAGAGAGAGAGAGGAATTCTGTCCAAAAGTCCCTGAGGCATTTCCGTAGCTTCTAGCTAGGTGGCAGGGTGCTGCTCTGGGAAATATAGCCAAGGCAGGTCTCCTTGACCTTCAGGCTCCACTGATTCTGCTGCAGCGTAATGAAGGATTTACGGTGGTGCAATCTGCTTACTGGCGTTATTGAGTAAGTATGAGCATGCCTCCAGGCACAATTGAGCATAACTTTCCTATCAGCCAGTTGGATGCGAGGAGCTTTGCTGGGGAAGACACTTCTTCCCCCACGTTGTTCCAGAGCACCGTTCAGCTCCTTCCCTTGCATGCTCTGGGTGACTAGAATCATGGAAAAGTCAATGGTGGTGGCAAGTCAAGCAGGTGACTCTGTAGCTGAGTGATAGTAGCCAGCAGGCAGAAGCATACCGGACCCAGTTTTCCTGCCGTCATGACACTCAGAATTCAAATACTCAGTGACAATGCCTTTTCTTCTTTTGTGACTACACCGCACTGTCCATCTCCTGCCAAGCCCGTGATTGTTCCAGTGATCGTCCTCTCAACACAGCTCACCCCAGGGACAGTCCATCACACATATCACATTTCAAGGGAAGGGAAATGAACAGCTCTGGGTTGATGTGTGCTGGGGTTTCAATCCAGCAGCCGATTTGGGAATTCAGTATGTGTTGCAGGTCAAGAAAGGAGGTACAGTGCAGATGCTTAGAAAGGCACAAGACAGGTACAATGTAGGGGCACTTCTTTAAAAAAGAAAGAAAGGAAGGAAAAGACTCCCTACACATTCTCACATTCGCTCGGTGTCATTACCAGCATTCATGTCCATTTGATGAGCTACATTTCCTCCAGGAGACGTTACTAAGCATTTCGAAGGGGTAGGTGACTAACTCACGTCTCAAACCATTATAGAATTTCTCATTTCTATTGGCATATTCTATCAAGGAACATAAGTTCTATGGGGAGACTAGCCAAGGTGACTCATTTGAGCTGGAAAAAGAGAGAGAGAGATGTGTGAAGTGGGGAGTATATGAATTCTATTGGCTGTGTTGCATGAAATGGCCATGTGTAAATTTTTATCGAGTATCAGGCACTAACCAAGAGCCTACAAGGTTTAGCACCCTTGTCCAAGGATATTAAATGCAGAGAAAAATCTTTTTTTACCTGCTTAAATTTTCCAAGAATCAGAGTTTGTCCCCGTTGACTTTTTGAAATTGACTGTTTTATAGAGATACAGAAGCAAGCTGGCATAGGAGAGAAAGTCCTGGAATTAGGGGAGAACTCTAAAATAAAGACCCTGCTGCATACTCACCAAGTGACGGCAGGCACATTCCTAACCCTCACTTAGCCTCAGTTTCCTTTTCTACCTATGTTGCCATCCTCATAATGTAGTCATAATGACACAACGGAAGAGTTGGACTGGGAAAACACCTTGTAAACTAAAGCAAAATAGATACGATATGCAAGTATTTCACTGTGCTTAGAAAGCCTGTGTAGCCCTAGCAAATACTGTATGCAAATAAGTAATTACGTAAATATAGCTTTTCTCAAATTTTGTAGTTTTTTTTCTTTTTGCAAACCACAGTTTGATTGTAGAAAAATTTAGAAACCCAGCAAAACAAAAGGAAGAAAGTAAAAATACCCATAAGTTGAAGCAGTTCTTTTTTGCTAAATGTTTATGTATTATTTTTTTCTGTAACAAAACATATCCTTTGTGGTTTGAAAAAAAAAAAAAGGAAAAAAGGGACCAGCAGTTAGCATAATGGCTATGTCGCTGAACTCCCATGTAGTCAACCATGGTTTGAGTCCCGGACCCAGTGGCTTAAACTCACGACGGGCGCATGTGTATGTGTGCCCAAGATCCTGAGAGGAGAATGGAGGAGAAGGGATTGTGGTGTGGCCATCTCCCTGGGGGATGATTTCTCACTTTCTATGTCTCTGTCTCTCTTTGTCTTTCTGTTGAGCACATGTGCCCTATAGCAAAAACCTCTCCAAAAAAAAAAAAAAAAAAGGAAAAAGCAAACAAAAAACCTACCTCAGAATCTTAGTGGCTTAAAACAAAGATGGCCATTTCTTCTTTACATCATTAGTTCTCAAATGGGTGCTTTTGCTCTAGCCCTACTCTCATCCTGGGGACATTTGAAAATGTCTGGAAATATGTTTCATTGTCACAACTGGGAACAGGTTGCTACTCTGAGTATCTACTATGTAGAGGCCAGGGATGCCGCTAAAACCCTACAGTGCAGAGGTCATCCACAACAGATTCTTCATCCCGAGTGTGATCAGTACTGAGGTGGAAATCCTACTTCCCTCCTTCATCTGGAGGTAGTGAGGACTCTGCTCAACATCAGCCTCATTCAAGGACACAGACCTATGGAGCCTCCACTGTTTGAAACATGATCAGTTCCCTGTGCCAAAGGAAGGAGATTGTGGGGAACCGGGTACCGATTCCTAAAGAATTCTGTGTGGATTCTGTGTGGAAGTAATACCTAATCACTAAGCCCTTCTCATTTTGACCGAAGCAAGCCACAGCCTAACTTCAGTGAGGCAGAAAGTACAATCTAAAGGTGCCCCTAAGTGGAAGACACCAGAAATATCAGTGACAACCTCTGATGACTTACACATAAACCATTATGCTATCTGTCCTAGTGGCTAGTCTTTAATCATTAATTCTTTTCCTGAAAATGAACCTGTAAGGATTTTGTACATGTTGTCAAATTGGCTTTCTGAAAGTTTGTGCCAATTCCACTCGTAGCCACTGTGTAGATACCCATTATATTTACTTAACTCTCACATAAGCTAGGTGTTTTTTTCTTTTTATTTTTTTAAGAGATTTTTGCTATAGGGTACATGTGCTTGCCAAAAAGACAGAAAATGAGAAATCCACCACCACCTCCACCCCAGGGCAGGGTGGATGGCCATGCTGCAATCCCTTCTCTTCCATTCTCCTCTTGAGATTTTAGGCACACATGTACTTGCGTCCAGCATGAGTTTTAAGCCTCTGGGTCCAGGACTTGAATTTGGTTGACTAGGTAGGAGTCCAGTGACATAACCATTAGGCCATCTGCTGGTCTCTTATCTTTTATTTCCCCAAAGATTTTTGCCATAGGGCGTATGCACTCACCAGATAGAGGGAAAGTGAAAAATATCCCATAGGAAGGATAGCCATACCACAAACCCTTCTCTTCCATTCTCCTCTTGGGATTTTGGGAATGCATGCACACGTGTTCGTGCCTGACTTTCTTTCCAAGATTCAAACCATGGAGTTGACTATGTGGAATCCACTGCTTTAACCACCACACCAGCTGCTGGCCCAGGATATTATCAGTGTTTAAGCTTTATTAGTTTGAAAGGCAGATATGTTTTACATGTAGCATTCTTTGATACCTGGTTTGCATTTTTTTTTTGGTAGAGGTGGTTGACTAGGTAGGAGTCCAGTGACATAACCATTAGGCCATCTGCTGGTCTCTTATCTTTTATTTCCCCAAAGATTTTTGCCATAGGGCGTATGCACTCACCAGATAGAGGGAAAGTGAAAAATATCCCATAGGAAGGATAGCCATACCACAAACCCTTCTCTTCCATTCTCCTCTTGGGATTTTGGGAATGCATGCACACGTGTTCGTGCCTGACTTTCTTTCCAAGATTCAAACCATGGAGTTGACTATGTGGAATCCACTGCTTTAACCACCACACCAGCTGCTGGCCCAGGATATTATCAGTGTTTAAGCTTTATTAGTTTGAAAGGCAGATATGTTTTACATGTAGCATTCTTTGATACCTGGTTTGCATTTTTTTTTTGGTAGAGGTTTTTTGCTATAGGGCATGTGCACTCACCAGAAAGAGAGAGACAGAGAGACAGAAAGCAAGAAATCACCCCCCAGAGAGGATGGCCACACCAGAATCCCTTCTACTCCATTCTCCTCTCAGGATATTATGCACACATTCACACGTACCCGGCATGAGTTTAAGCCACTGGGTCCGAGACTTAAACCACGGTCAATTACATGGGAGTCCAGCAACATAGCCATTATGCCAATTGCTGGTCCCGCGGTTTGCATTTTTGAAGACAACAAGAACAACAACAAAAAGTCTATCTGAGCTATTCCTACACTCCCAATTCGAATTCTCATGGGCATAAGGTGTGTACAGCAGAAGCCTGGTGCATCTTGCCAAATATTTGAAATCCTACACACTGTGTCAGATTTGCTCAACCCCAGTTCTAGAAAGGAAATGGATCAGATGGAAAAAAATATAATAATCTGACCTGGCTACAGTGCTATACGTCAAAGGAAACCTCAGAGGCCGTTGCTGCGAGTCAGGATCTTGGGTGTTTAAGGCATCTGAGCAAGTTTGCTTGACAGTTCATCACTGATTTCTACTGATGTGTCAAGCCAAGTAAAATCCTTTGCGAGAACAAGTCAATAATCGGCAAATTAGGTACATGATTAACCTGAGACAACAAGATGCAGTTACCGCTTGGGAGCCCTGCCGGGACCTCACCTTCTCCACAATTCTGTTTAGCAAATATTAAAAATGCCTATTTCATCACTCAGACTGATGGAGCCATGAGCCCAGTGACTTCCAGAGGCAACTTGGAAGCGCAGGGTGGGCTTACAGCTCGGCGGAGTGATTAAAGGAGGTCCTAGGGACTGGAGGGTGGTAAGATAGAAACAGACGCTGTCAGCCCCTCATGCATTATGCTGGGATACATCTATGGGATGGAAAACAAAGCTCTACACACATTAAACACATTAGCCAATAGAGGGAAGCTGTTTAAGAGAGCACAAATTACCCCATGATCGTACCAAATAGACGCAAATATGATAGATTAGGCACATGTGGACCAAGATAAAATGAGTGAGCAAACATTCCTATTTGTCCTCATCAGCAGAATCCCCCTAATGACATTTTTTAAAAGCAGATTTATAGACGGCGATTAGTGGTGTTAGTTTTTGCCAGCTCGGGTTTATCCTTTTCCTTTGCAGAGCCTTATTACTTGTTTGAAAGTGCACCCTCTCTTTCCTTGCCCCTTCTGTTTTGCCTGCATATGAATTTGGTTAAGGGTGGTACTGGCAGGTTCCTGGGACGCTGGGACTTCCGGCTGGCCTGAGCACTCTGCCGCTGTCTCTCCACACTCCGACGCCCGTTTACCAGGCAGATGGGCTCTCCAGGGCCTCGCCTTCATGTGGAGCTGAAATGTGCAAGCAGTGGCAAGGCTTGGCTGTCATCTGCATAGCAGAGCTCATGGGGTGTTGTAGAAGCCCCTGGTAAGATGTGTAATTTCATCTTGGAGGGATACAGATTTTTACAGGCAGGATTTTCAGAACCTTCCTTTCCAAAAGACTTGACGTATAGAGAAAGATTTTGTAGAAAGAAGAGAATCTCGGGTATTTTTTGTACTGGACTGGAGGTGCTGTTTGGAAAGGACTCTCTTGGGAGACACCTTATGCCTGTCCAATGGCATCCTAACAGCCACCAAAGCTGCCATCTAGGCCAGTGGGCAGCTACCAAGCAGAGCAGGGAGAAATCCGAGGGGATACTTGGGTTGGACAGAAGAGCTGGTGTTGAGGGGGATGCATGGGGAGGACAATGTTTTTTAAGAAGGACAATGCTTGGGGACAGCATGGTGACATGGTGGTTGAAACGCTGGACTCCCACTTTGAGTTCTGGACTTGATGGCTTGAAACACACCCAGTGTGTATGTGTGTGTGTGCATGCTCAGAATCCCAGGAGGAGAATGGAGGAGAAGGGACTGTGGCATGGCCAGCCCCGTAGGCGGGGTGGTGGGGATGATTTCTTATTTTCCCTCTCTCTACCTTTCTCCAGCCAGCGCACATGCCCTGTGGCAAAAACCTAAGGGAGGAAAAAAAAAAAAAAAAAGGAATGGCCATGCCTGAGTTTATGAAACTCAGCGAGAAAAACAGAAACGGAAAACAAGGACGGAGAAAGGGAGCAGCACCTCTCTTGGACCTAAATACACCAAAATCATGGTTGAGACTGAGCAGAGTCTTGAGTTGTAATTCAGTTTACAAACTATCCAAGCAGAAGTCTTTATCTTCGAGTAAAATCTTACATAGAGCCCCATGCAATAGCCCTCCCTTCTCTGTTGGAGACATCACAAGTCCCCAGTGGATGCCTGAAACTGGAAAAAATACTGAACCCTACAGAAAATACTGAACCCTGGGAACCAGCAGTTAGCGTAATGGTTATGTCGCTGGATTCCCACGTAGTCGACCGCAGTTCGTGTCCCGGACCCGGTGGCTTAAAACTCACGCCGGGCGCGTGTGCGTGCGTGCCCAAGATCCCGAGAGGAGAATGGAGGAGAAGGGATTGCGGCGTGACCATACCCCCTGGGGGGTGATTTCTCGCATTCTGTCTCTATGTCTCTCTCTGTCTGTCTGGCGAGTGCATGTGCCCTAGAGTGAAAACCTCTCCAAAAAAAAAAATCACCATTACAGGACCTGTTACAGGTTCATTTAGAATTCTGCTCTGGGTTTTAGATCCTGACATGAACAAGGCCTCTGCTCTGTCTGGCATCTGCTTGAGTAGGCTCCCTAGTGCCGCTGCTTGTATGACGTTATCTGAGCAGACACATCAGCCGGGACTCCAGAGAAGCCCAGCACAGATCTCAACACATCCTAATAAATGACAGTTACAGGGGTTCATATCTACGCTCAGAGATGTTAGGAAAAGCTTTGTTCCAGGGTCTTCACAAAAATTAATGGCTTCTGAAATGTCTGTTGAAGCCTCCCTCTCTCACTAAGGCTATTTCATAGGAAAGCCTAAGTTGTAATAAAACAATGGTATTCATTAATCATTCTTCTGGTCACTTTCAAAAATGTCCTCCACTCAGAAATCCCTTCCGATTTAACACTAGTGTCCATGCCCACCAGGCAGCATTTCTTGAGGGTACAGTGAACCAAAGATGACCTGTTTCACATGCATTATTTTAAGCCTCACAACAACCCTATGAGCTGAGTACTCCTAGTAGCACCCCATTTTACAGATGGAAGAAATCAGACAAAGGTTAGGGTCACAAAGCTGATTCCTATCAAAGCAGCCTTCCTCCTCTCTGGTGCTCAGGCATTGCCCAGAACACCAGTCATTTATGAAGTGAAATTACAACTCCTGCCCAAACCAGAAATTTCATCCAGTCAATGAAATGGTGGCAGAGGCCAGCCTTGGTAAATACGGATCTGGCTGAACTGGCACAGTTAAATACCAAGGCAGATAAAATTAAGAAGGTAATAAGACGGGCCTCTCAAAGAGAGTGATTATAAAGACATAAAAAACGATCCTGGGGAATTTGACAAAGACATCCAATGTGCTTACAAGACGTGTCCCTTTTGATTGCATTGCACCCATCAAACTACAGGGATGTGGTATTGTGCTCCTGTGTCCCATTGATTCTGAGATGCATGCAAATGCTTGTCTTTTGACATCTCTGAAAACAGGATGTGTTTCACAGTCGGTGAATACAGATAGAATGATATGTTTGGGGTCACATATTTGTGTATATATGAAAACTCCACATTCATTCCAACAACAATAGTTGCAACTGTAACCTGAATTTTCCTAAATATGAGATACAGCAAACATTTTTATAACTAGAGATTCCTTTTTCAAGACAGAGTCCCAAGCAAACATTTTCCCATTTAAGTACATTCATTTTAAGTAGCCTCCAAATATTTACAGATATTAATTCCGAATATCTATCTACAGATAACTACATCCTACTGTATTAAACAAGTCATTACAGGGTTTAATTATCATTTTTAAATATATAAGTACATTTGTAGGAATAATATTTAAACATTCCGTGGAATGCTTATACAGCTATTCCAGACATAGGAGAGTTTAGGCATTGACACATGGGCCAGTCCAGACTACCTTGAATCATAAGCTCTAGCACGTCCAACCTGTGTGACCTTGGACAAGTCACCCAGCCTCTCTGTGTCTCAGTTACCTCATCTGTAAAATGGAGATAATAATATTACATACTCATGTATTGTGAACTGTAATTAAGGCAATCTTTATAAAGCACTTAGAATCCTGCTGGCACATAAAAATGGTGTATACAATTATTACATTTTTCAAAATATATATAATACAAGACCCCAAGCAAAAAATGTTCAATTAAAAAAAGAAGTATTTGTATTTTTCTCATCATAAAGTAAAATATGGATGTATCGGGAAAGTAGAAAATATTAACTTTTTTCATTGTCAGAGAGTACATGCATTTGCCACAGAAAGAGAGGAATAAAAAGAAGACACCTCCTCACAGGGAGTGATCATGGTACAGTCTTTTTCCCCCCCTCCATTTCTCCATTCTGGGTGTGTGTGCATACGCACACGCACATACACACACACACACACACACACACACACACACACACACACACACACACACACACACACACACACACACACACACACACACACACACACACACACACACACACACACACACACACACACACACACACACACACACACACACACACACACACACACACACACACACACACACACACACACACACACACACACACACATACACATATCCCTTGTTTTTGAAGTCACCAAGCCAAGATTCAAAACACAGTTGGTTGTATGGCCTCCAGCTTCCTCTGCACAGGTTTTAGTCACTGTACTACAGGGCTGGCCCAAAACATTAACATGTTTTAGTATATTTTCCAAACCATCTTCTATTCATATACACTAATCATTTTTACAAAAATAGGATTATACCATACATAAGTTTTTACCCTGATCCTTTGCTTAAATAAGTGGCATCTTCACAAATATTATTCCACAAACTCATTTTAAATGCATCAAAAATTGTCTAGATTCTATGCCAAAAAATAATCTCCTTTTCTTTCAATATTATAAATCATTCTATAATAAACATTCTTGTAGATATATGTTCATGTATTTTTTTAATAGTTTCCTTCTGATGAGTTCTTAGAGTGGAATTGCTAGCTCAAAGGATTTACAGTACATCAAGCTTTTTATAACAATAATAATAACCGTAAGGATAGCTAACATTGATTGAGTGCTTACCATGAGCCATGCCAAAGTCACTATGACCCTCGAGGTAGGTATCTTTATTATTCCTGTCTTGCAGATGAGAGCAGAGACTCAGAGAGCTGAAGTAGCATGTCCGAAGCCACAGTGCTGCCTGATGAAAGGTTCAGGTCATGCTTCATGAAAAGCCAGCCAGTGCCTATGATGCTATTCCCCTTTAGTGCTCAGAAAGTCATTTTGTGACTGGATTCATTGCCAGTTTGCTCCCTCTCCATGGCGATATATTTAATTTTCCCAAGTAGTCCACATGAGACCCTCCTATTGATCTTGGGGTGGCAAGAAGGCAAATGTGACATTTTTGATCAGCTGTTGGCTAAAGATAATTAGATGAGAATGTGCAGTAAATAAGAAACCACATCAACAAAGCATGGAAGGGAACACAGGCATTCCTCTGGCCTTGTGGTACTGTCTTTCAGCATCTTGAAATAGCCTGAGATGCTCCTCAGTTTCACTGACCTTTACTCCAAGGCTCTATGGGGTCAACACTACAACTCCCTTGGTCTTCAGAGCAATACCTTCTCCCAGGTTGGATCAAAGGCAGCATGATGAGGTCATGACCTTGTGAGAAGATGAACTATAAAATCAATCTCTTCAGGGGCTCAACAAATATTCATTGATTGTCTATACTAGTGATACAGAAATGAAAATCATCATCTCAACCTTTAAGGAGATGGGAACCTGGCAAGTTAAGAAATGGCAACATCAAATAGGGAGGGCCCTGAGATGAGTACAGGATGGAGGGTAAGAACTGACATTCTACATCCACAATCATTCTGGTCTGGGTTGGAGTATTATCATAGCTCTGTGGTAGCTGAAGTGTCCATGGATGGCATCTCCAGATTTGGTTTCACCACCCATAAATAAGGACTATGCCAAATTAGGTGGTTGTCAAGATAAATGAGTTAATGCCTAGCAAACAATAAGCACCCTAGGGACACCAAGCAATCAGTATGATTTGTCTACAACCCTTATGGCTTACTTGCAAACAGCCTAGAAACAAGAGGCCTCTACAGGGAGAACCTGCCATTGGCCTGTGGCTGAAACCAGTACTGACACGCTAACTTTGTTTTGGCTGGTCATCAAGACTCTCATCTAGTTTACAAAGCTCGGAATCTTCCTGCTCATTCAAGTGATTCCTGTCTCCTCCCTATCTTTTTATAAATATATGAGATGGCAGAGGTTTGGGGTGATTCTCTGGGGCCACAATGAACTCTGCATCCAGCCAGGTCTGTCCAGCCAAAGCATAACTTTACTTGTGGAAGGAGGGGGTCAACAATATGCATCCTGCTACACCATTCTCTTGTAAGTTTTTTGGAACCCATACTATATATCATTTACAGGGTTGTTCCCTGTGCCCATAACATATTCAACAAATGTTACCTATTATTACCAAAGGGCTGGCTAGAGAGGTTTGGGAACATAAAAGTAGGCCACCATTTCTAACCTGTAAGAGATTTTTGGACAGTGTCCTAGAGGAGAGGCTATCCAAGGTGAATCTTAGAGAGTGAACAAAGCAGCTAAAGAAAAAGAACGGAGAAAAGATCTTTCTAAGCAGGGGGCAAGCCAAGATACCTCCTGTTTTGTGAGCCATGTCAAAGTTTTGCATAATAGTTGTCTTCCTTTTAGAAACTGTGCTTTTGTTTAGCTATTACTTCCAAGGAGAACATAGCTTTTTCCTTTCAGAACTGAATCTCACCCATCTGAAGTGACTGAGCAAGGCAAAGCCCTTTGGAGATTTATTTTTGTGTCTCTGTATTGTACATTTACAGTTGTATACACAATACCAGTTAGGAATATATGTTAATAAAAAGGAAAAGTGGCCAAACACCATAATGCTGTGAGTTAGCCTTCTAACTGGAAACACTCACCTATAGACAGGAGTCCCTGTTAGGAACCAGGGCACACAGCAGGAGGTGAGCACCAGGCAAGCAAGTGAAACTTCATCTGTATTTACAGCTGCTCCCCATTGCTCACATTAATACCTGACCTCACCTCCTTTCAGGTCAGCGGCAGCATTAGATTCTCATAGGAGTGCAAATCCTATTGTAAACTATGCACGTAAGGGATCTAGGTTGCACACTCCTTAAAAAAATCTAATGCCTAATCATCTGAGGTGGAGCTGAAGTAGTGATGCTAGCTGCAAATACTCCATTATGGTGAATCTTATAATTATTTAATCATGTATTATAATGTACTGATAATAGAAACAAAGTGCATAATAAATGTAACATACTCGAATCATCCCAAAACCATCACTCCTTCCACAGTCTGCAAAAATCAGTCCCTAGTAACAGAAAGGTTGGACACCACCGCATATATGTATTTCAGAGAAAGTCTGGTCGAAAATAGGAGATCAGGTCTTATGATTGTGCTTTCTTCTTGCTCTCAGGAATTTTATGTAAAAGGATTAACATTCCCTGAGAGAGACCCTGTGGTCAAATAGAAACGACATTTTGCAATCGGCAGGCCATAACATGTATTCAGCCAACATTTATTGAGCACCTACTATGTGCCATGTATCAAAGGGCTGGAGCAGTGGCCAAGGCAGAGCTGGCCCTGTCCTTGCACACTAGTCCCAATGCCCTTCCATGAATTCCCAGGAAGGACAACCTTCTGGGAATGCATTAGCCCTGCCTTCCCCTGGCCTGGCCTTGTTACCTGCTGCTGTTACTATTGGGAATCCCACTCTGAAACAGCTCTGAGGAGAGGAGCTGGGATGTGCAGCTTATTAGCAGGGATGGTGGCACCTTATCCCTCAGTAATAATGCTTTATCCTTTTCTGTTCATGTTTCATTCCCCGTATGTCACCCTCCTCCCATACTAGACACATTCAAAATATATTCCTTTGGAACCTGAAAACCACAATTTTAGGCTTGATTTATAGGGAGAAGAAACTTGGCAGTGTCCATAATCTGCTTATCTTCAACCAGCAAACTGCCAAAGTCCCTGTGAACCCCAGAGGGCCCTCATAGGAACTAGGCTCAGTGAACACACCAGGCAAGCAGCTTTCTTATTATTATAAAAAAAGGCTCTGGTTGCATCTTTTATAACCATTCATCAAAGCATTCAGTCACTGAAAACCCTCCATTGGCCTCCCATCACACCAAAAATAATTTCTGAAGTCGTTCCAAAATGTAAGTACTAGGATAGCAGCGACTGTACTGTTCCCTGCTAGGTCTCTTGGCATGCACAGCCTTAGCTGTCCACAGTAGGTGCTCAGTAAATTCTGATGGAGGCTTAGTCCTGAGGCCTGCTGCCTCCTCCTGCAGTCTGGGTAGGCAGCAATCTCTTCCTCACTTGCTAGACTCCACACATTGGCCCGCTTGCTTTCCCCCAGCCATGCCTACCTCTTCTGCTGCAGAGCCCTTTGCTCTGGCTGTCCTCTTCCTAGAGTGTTCCTCCCCAATACTCACTTGGCTCCTCTCTTACTTTTTCAGGCCTCTGCCCAAATAGCACCCTCTTGGTGAGCTCATGCCTCATAAGTGAATTTAAAGCAGGTTTTTTCCTTTATTCTATCCCTTTGTCCTGCTTTCTTTTTCTATTTTTTATTTATTCCCTTTACTTTTTTAATTTTTAAGATTATTTTTATACATTTAATTGTATATACATCATTCGGCTTGTAAAGAGAATTTACTCAACATGAAATAATACCTCAGATCACTTCAGTTGAGGATTAGTTATTTTTCTTTATTTTTTTTTTCTTGAGAGGTTTTTGCCACAGGGTGCATGCGCTCGCCAGACAGACAGAGAGAGACAGAGAGACAGAAAGCGAGAAATCACCCCCCAGAGGGGATGGCCATGCCACAATCCCTTCTCCTCCATTCTCCTCTCGGGATCCTGGGCATGCACGCACACGCGCCCGGCGTGAGTTTTAAGCCACCGGGTCCGGGACTCGAACCATGGTCGACTACGTGGGAGTCCAGCGACGTAGCCATTATGCTAACTGCTGGTCCCAGGATTATTTTTCTAATATCAACTTTTTTTAGGTTTACATTTAAAACTACCCAATGCACATGTTTTTTTAAGTGTATACTTAAATTCTTACAATTTGACAACTCTAGGGCCAGCAGGCGGTGCAGAGATGAGCACAGCTGGATCCCACATGGCTCACTGTGATGTTCGAGTCCCAGACCTAGTAGCTTGAAAGTCATGCCAGGCATGTGTGCACGTATGCCCAAAATCATGAGAGGAAAACGGAGGAGAAGGTACTGCAGTGTGGCCATACTCTCTGGGGGTGATTTCTCACTTTCCCTCTCTGTGTGTATCTCTCTCTGTCTCTGGTGAGCACATGGGCCCTATAGCAAAAAACTACAAAAAAAAAAAAAAATGACAACTGTATCCACCTGAGTAAGCAACACCATCACTGTGATTTATTACTCTGCAACCCCCAAAAGCTCCCGTGTGCCCCATGCCCTCACCCCCAGCCCCAGGCAACTGCTGATCTGTTTTCTGTCACTGAAGATTAGATTGATCTCCCTTAGAGTTTCGTACACAGGGAGTCGTGTGCTCTTTGGTCCCTGGCTTCTCTGACTCAGCAGAACATCAGTGAGATTGATCACATTGTGCATCTCAACAACTCGTTCCTTTCATCACTGAGTAGGTTTTCAACTGTATGTGTACGCTACAGTTCGCTTGCCTGTTCTCCTACTGATAGACACCTGGGTCATCTCGTCTGCTTTGCTTTATTTTTATTCATAGCCCTTGTCACTCTCTGACATTCTGTTCCCCTGTTAGACTGTCCATTTCAGAGGTCAGGAGCCTTTTCCTTATCATTCATTGCTGTATCCCCAGGACCCAGAGACATGCCAGGCACATAGTAGGTATTCAGTATTGGTTGAATGAATGAATATTTTTACATTTGTTATTTCCCTGTAACATAAAAAGGGTATGACAGGGAACCAGCAGTTAGCATAATGGCTGTCACTGGACTCCCACGTAGTCGACCGCGGTTCGCGTCCCAGACCGGACCGTGGCTTAAAACTCACGCTGGGCGCGTGTGCATGCGTGCCCAAGATACTAAGAGGAGAATGGAAAAGAAGGGATTGCGGCGTGACCATCCCCTCTGGGGGGTGATTTCTCGCTTTTTGTCTCTCTATCTCTCTGTCTTTATGGTGAGCGCACGCGCCTTATAGCAAAAACCTCTCAAAAAAAAAAGGGGGGGGCATGATACAAGCTTGACAGGTGTGCTTCAGAGCCTTCTCTTCTGTGAACCCCAATTTAGAGGCCTTCAGGCCTATGTGAAACCCAGTGTTAGCTGGGGCTCCCCTTCCCATCAAACACTGGGCTGTGTGTGTCTTCACCCCGTGATCCTATAAATAGACACGCACACATACACACACACACACACAAGTATACACAAACACAAACATGCAAACGACAAGAGCTAGCCAGCACCCCAAACTGGCCACCTGTTTCTTGACTGGACTGATTTACCTGCAATACAATGTACTAAGGGCGTATGCTCTAAATTTGAGTGTGAAACTCTATCGCTGCCTAACGGGGATAATTGGTATTCAGCAGGCTTATTCTAAGCATTAAGTGAGATAGTGCATGCAAATCACAGACCAGTGCCTGGCCTCATTATGTGTTAACTCATGGTATCGGCTATGCTGTTACCAAATGAAAGTAAGGACAATCCGCAGTGTTTACTAAAGTTGCCTAAAAACATTTTCTTTTTCTTTTTTGTAATTTATTACAGAGCACGTGTGCTCACCAGAGAGAAACACAGAAGGGAGGGAGAGGTGAGAAAGCACTCCTGGGGGATGGCAATGCTGCAGTCCCTTCTCCGCCATTCTCTTCTCTTCTCAGGATTTTGGGCATACACACACACACTGTGTTTTTCAAGCCAGTGGGTCCAGGGCTGGAACAGTGCAGTCATCCATGTGGGATCTAGCCACCTTAACCACCACACCACCTAGCAGGCCCCCTAAAAACATTTTTTTAAAGAGAATGCATCCTTTAGTTATATCACCAAACTCCACTATTTGGGTTTAGATCTCATAACTGATATTATTTCTTTTGGGCCTAAATATGTGTCATTTATCCAGTCAAGCTGTGTAGTGAATGCCACTGTGTGCCAGACAGTTCTAGGCCCTGGAAATACCGTGTTGAACAAGCAGACAAGTCTCCCACTCTCACGGAGTTCGTATGCAAGAGGGGCAGAGGGGGTACTATGAATCAGTGCATAAGTAACAAGTGTTTTGGTTTTTTTGTTTTGTTTTGTTTTGTTTTTGTTTTTGTTTTTTTTGAGAGGTTTTTGCTATAGGGCGCGTGCGCTCACCAGACAGACAGAGACATAGAGACAGAAAGCGAGAAATCACCCCCCAGGGGGGATGGTCACACCGCAATCCCTTCTCCTCCATTCTCCTCTCGGGATCTTGGGCACGCACGCACATGCGCCCGGCATGAGTTTTAAGCCACCGGGTCCGGGACGCGAACCACGGTCGACTACGTGGGAATCCAGCGACATAGCCATTACGCTAACTGCTGGTTCCCAGTAACAAGTGTTTTCAAAGCGGTGGACTTTTGATTAAGATAGAAACAAGAAGTGACAGAAGTATGTTATTGGATTGTCAGAAAAGTCATAAGATACTAAGAGGAGAATGGAAAAGAAGGGATTGCGGCGTGACCATCCCCTCTGGGGGGTGATTTCTCGCTTTTTGTCTCTCTATCTCTCTGTCTTTATGGTGAGCGCACGCGCCTTATAGCAAAAACCTCTCAAAAAAAAAAGGGGGGGGCATGATACAAGCTTGACAGGTGTGCTTCAGAGCCTTCTCTTCTGTGAACCCCAATTTAGAGGCCTTCAGGCCTATGTGAAACCCAGTGTTAGCTGGGGCTCCCCTTCCCATCAAACACTGGGCTGTGTGTGTCTTCACCCCGTGATCCTATAAATAGACACGCACACATACACACACACACACACAAGTATACACAAACACAAACATGCAAACGACAAGAGCTAGCCAGCACCCCAAACTGGCCACCTGTTTCTTGACTGGACTGATTTACCTGCAATACAATGTACTAAGGGCGTATGCTCTAAATTTGAGTGTGAAACTCTATCGCTGCCTAACGGGGATAATTGGTATTCAGCAGGCTTATTCTAAGCATTAAGTGAGATAGTGCATGCAAATCACAGACCAGTGCCTGGCCTCATTATGTGTTAACTCATGGTATCGGCTATGCTGTTACCAAATGAAAGTAAGGACAATCCGCAGTGTTTACTAAAGTTGCCTAAAAACATTTTCTTTTTCTTTTTTGTAATTTATTACAGAGCACGTGTGCTCACCAGAGAGAAACACAGAAGGGAGGGAGAGGTGAGAAAGCACTCCTGGGGGATGGCAATGCTGCAGTCCCTTCTCCGCCATTCTCTTCTCTTCTCAGGATTTTGGGCATACACACACACACTGTGTTTTTAAAGCCAGTGGGTCCAGGGCTGGAACAGTGCAGTCATCCATGTGGGATCTAGCCACCTTAACCACCACACCACCTAGCAGGCCCCCTAAAAACATTTTTTTAAAGAGAATGCATCCTTTAGTTATATCACCAAACTCCACTATTTGGGTTTAGATCTCATAACTGATATTATTTCTTTTGGGCCTAAATATGTGTCATTTATCCAGTCAAGCTGTGTAGTGAATGCCACTGTGTGCCAGACAGTTCTAGGCCCTGGAAATACCGTGTTGAACAAGCAGACAAGTCTCCCACTCTCACGGAGTTCGTATGCAAGAGGGGCAGAGGGGGTACTATGAATCAGTGCATAAGTAACAAGTGTTTTGGTTTTTTTGTTTTGTTTTGTTTTGTTTTTGTTTTTGTTTTTTTTGAGAGGTTTTTGCTATAGGGCGCGTGCGCTCACCAGACAGACAGAGACATAGAGACAGAAAGCGAGAAATCACCCCCCAGGGGGGATGGTCACACCGCAATCCCTTCTCCTCCATTCTCCTCTCGGGATCTTGGGCACGCACGCACATG
>NW_006159712.1:3647476-3663841 GCF_000334495.1 Tupaia belangeri chinensis | reverse complement strand
GTCATTATGTGTTTTTCTATGCAAAGATACATCATGACTTTTCTGACAACCCAGTAGAACAAGTGATCAGGAAAGCCCTTTCTGAGGTCATAATGTTTAGGGGAAAGCAGGATTGTCAAGAAGCTACAGACAAAGGACAAACAAGACAGAGGATGGCTGGTGCAAAGGCCCTGAGGTCGGATGAGCTGGCGTGTTCCTGTAACACAGAGAAGAGCCGCATGGCAGGAACTTGGGGAGAGAGGTGTCTGGAGAGTTTGAAAGAGGCTGGTTCCCAAAGAAGCTTGCAGAGCAGGTACGGCCCGCACCCAGTAAAGCAGTGTAGCCATTTCCCAGCATCCTTTACTGCTGGCTCCAGTGAGATGTCTCCTTGTCCCCAGGTAGCCAACCTCCCTGCCCGTCAGCCCGGAGCACGGCTGAGCTCTTTCTTCCTCCTCTGTTCAGTGACATCTGGAGGGGACTTGCACCAGGCCAACCACCAGATAGGCTGGCATCTGCTGCCAGACGCTTGGAAAACTGGGGCAACCTCCGTAGTTGCTACAACTCATGCAAATCCGATACAAGTCAGTGCTGGCCCTAACCTTACTCGGTGTCCTGGATGTGTTCTGCGACTTCTCTACCAGCCATCGCTCTCTCCTGGGAAATGGGGACAGAACCAAATTCCTGGGAAGATGAAATGAGGTCACACACGTCAGCTTTTGCCATCGAGCCTGGCATGCAGCGTGAGCTGGACAAAGGAAGGTCTGTCTTACTTTGATGATTACTTTTTCCACTGCTACGAGAGTATGTAGAGAGAAAGAACCAGAAGAGATAAAGACGCTCTCCATAGGGTCTTACAGGGTAGTGGCCCGTCCAGCCTTCCCAGCCCACCAGGGTCATGTTCCTGGCATGCACAAGTCCAGCAGGAACTGGACCCTCATCTCCCATAGAGCTCTGGCATTGAGGGGTGGCTGCTTCTGCCGCTCCCCTGTGGCTGGGCCCTGGCTCCTGATGTCAAGGAACCTGTTTGGCTCTTCTCTGTCCTCCATCTGCTCCAGTCCCACCTGTGGAGCCCGTGCCATGAGTTGTCACGATCTGGAAAAACAGATGCTGCTTCCTCCCCAGCAACTGCAGAACTCGTTCTCACAGTGGCCCGAACAGTGCCTGCAACTGGGCCCATCACTTCTAGTTAAGTGACTCGGACACTGTGGGCAGGACCTGGGCAGAGGCGTCAGAACCAAGCAGAAAGGCCATGCCCACAAACCCTACCCCCACCTCACCCCAGCTCCACTGTCGTCCTCCACCCCTCCTGCAGCCCTCCGACCTCGGAGAGGAGAGAGCAGAGCCATGTGCTGTGCTTTGATGAGGTTGCAGCCTGGTGAACTGTGCCACGGTCCTGGCTGGATGCACAAATTGATGAACGAGGCCTCCCGAGTGACCTACTACCGCCACATCAGTCCTGCCATCGCTGATGCAACCAGAGACCCTGCGGTCAAGGGGCTTCAAGCAACCTTCCTGCACGCACCTGGTCCCTCGCAATCCCACCCGCTGCTGAGTTGGCGGCCATCAGAGGTGGAATCGACGTCAGCAGTGGAGGCCGGAAGCTGCCTCCGGGAGCCAGAGGATTTATGGCTTTTCTGTTCCCGTCGACCCTCGGCGAACAGATGTTCCAAATAGCTATAGGGTTATTTTGCCTCCCCCTTTCCCAGGGTCTTGGACCTGTAATAACCTCCTTCTAAAGGGCAATGAGCTTGTCTTTAACCTTGCCCGCTTTGGCAGGGGTGGCTTCCAGAAGCACCTCTGGGCTGCGGGCTCCCTGCTGTGGCCTCCTTCCCTGCTGGGAAAGCGACAGGCCCCACACAGCGGTCCAGCCTCTGCTGCTCTTCTCCAGCTCCTCTGGAAACCGCGCCGTTATCTTAATTACCACTCCTCCTCCGCCTCTGCCCAGAAGTGGGGAGATTGATAATTGGATCAGCCAAATATTTGCTGTAGTTTATTTCTTTGCCTCTCGAGCTCTCGCAAAAGTTGCATTTTCATGGCGCCGTTGGATATGACTGATGACAAACACAGCCCTCACGCTCCAGGCAGAAGGGATGATTTTTCAAAGGCCAGAAAAAAAGGAGCACTTTGGAGGGGGAGGAGGAATGTTTATTTTGGGTCACTGTACTGTCACCCTCAGGACAGCTACAAGAGACACAGGCTGCCCTGGGAAACGAACTTCCTCCCACAGCCGCCAGCACAGACCCTCCTTCTGCAGGGATGCAGTCACGCACCTCCCAGCCCTCTTCCAGGACTTCTGGGGCCCTCTTAGATCGGATGTGCCCTGGAGCAGCCTTCATAGTTGCTCCAGCACAGCAAGGTCTCCACAGTGTCCCTGGGTCCAGGTCTTGGAACCAAGTGTTAGATATCCTTGGTTCCAGGCCTGAGTTATCAATTCTCGGTGCAGGGGCATGAAAAGGAAACTCTGGCCAGGGCCTGGGCTTTTGGAAAGTGCCCTCCTCCTTGTGTCAGCCAGTCTGCCAAGCAAACCGGCCAGACGGCAGTCTAGGAATCAGGAGAGGAGACCCTCCCCACCCCCGGACCAGATGGCCTCCTGCAAACCGGCTTGCACTGGCTCCTGGAAGGCAGGCTCCACGTTTGGCTCGTTGGTCCATCCTCCATCCTCCCCTAAGTTCAAGTGGCAGCGAATGGTGCTGCATGATGCCATTGGATCTGTGGGAACCTGTGACCAAGTTCACCACGTATTCCACTCAGAGGCTTCGGACACTGTAAGGAGGGCCGAGAGGTATAACCTGGCACACTCCTGAGCTAAGGGAAATAGACTCCTTGCGCCTGACAGAGTCGGAACTTGACCAACACAAGCCATTTTTTCTTGGGTGATCTCCTCCCTATAAGAAATGGAAAATATGTGGAACTTGGTGTGATTCTGGGGAGCGAACTGAAAAAGAAAAGAGGCATGAAGTCAAGAAACCTGCAAACCCTGGGCTAAAGTAATAAATCCCAGCATTTCAGTGGCTTAATTTAGTAAGCGTTTATTGATGGTTCATGACCACAATTTCAGGCCCTCTTCCAAGGGCCAGTTCTAGGATCCAAGCCACTCTTACTTGTGGCCCCACCATCTTGGGCTTTAAGAGTGCCCTGGTTCCTTCCGGGGCAGGGAGGAACGTGAAAGATTACACAGGACACTGAGGGCAAGGCAAAGCCAGAACTGACCCATGCTCCTCCCCAGCTGCAAGGAAGCTTGGGACAAGTGAGATCCCCATGTGGGCAATGACTAGCAATCTCTACTACGAGCTCCCTAAGGGACAGTGTCAAAGGAGGGAAGATGAGAGAAGAAGCCAAGAAAGTACAAAGAAAGAAAGCAGGTGTTCATATCGTTGCATTGAGAATGGAAAGGCAAAGTTATAAAGGCCTCGCAAAACGAGCTGTCAGTTTTTGATGTTACATAAGAACTTGCAAACACCTCCCAGCACCCCATCACGTCACACCGCACAGAGTGGTCCATGGCTCTGCCTCTTTGTCTCCCATTCAGGAAAGAACATCAGAAGGCAAGGCAGACGAAGTGATTATTGGAGAAAACACTTTCAATATGTTCCGGTGTACTTCGTTTTAAACGGAATTCATCTACAAATTTAGTATTTTATTCACCTGCTAGTTAACAAATATTTATGGATCAGATACTATGCCAGGTGAATTCGATAACAACAGTGCATTATACTGAGAGCTGAAGTTTTTAGATACGGTTATCGTATACGAAGTACAGGTTGAGTATCTCTTACCCAAAATGCTTGGGAACAGAAATGTTTCAGATTTGGGATTTTTTTTTTTTTGGGTTTTGCATATATAAAATGAGATATCTGGGGGGGGGACCCCAAGTCTAAAGTTTAGGAACCAAGTGTTAGATATCCTTGGTTCCAGGCCTGAGTTATCAATTCTCGGTGCAGGGGCATGAAAAGGAAACTCTGGCCAGGGCCTGGGCTTTTGGAAAGTGCCCTCCTCCTTGTGTCAGCCAGTCTGCCAAGCAAACCGGCCAGACGGCAGTCTAGGAATCAGGAGAGGAGACCCTCCCCACCCCCGGACCAGATGGCCTCCTGCAAACCGGCTTGCACTGGCTCCTGGAAGGCAGGCTCCACGTTTGGCTCGTTGGTCCATCCTCCATCCTCCCCTAAGTTCAAGTGGCAGCGAATGGTGCTGCATGATGCCATTGGATCTGTGGGAACCTGTGACCAAGTTCACCACGTATTCCACTCAGAGGCTTCGGACACTGTAAGGAGGGCCGAGAGGTATAACCTGGCACACTCCTGAGCTAAGGGAAATAGACTCCTTGCGCCTGACAGAGTCGGAACTTGACCAACACAAGCCATTTTTTCTTGGGTGATCTCCTCCCTATAAGAAATGGAAAATATGTGGAACTTGGTGTGATTCTGGGGAGCGAACTGAAAAAGAAAAGAGGCATGAAGTCAAGAAACCTGCAAACCCTGGGCTAAAGTAATAAATCCCAGCATTTCAGTGGCTTAATTTAGTAAGCGTTTATTGATGGTTCATGACCACAATTTCAGGCCCTCTTCCAAGGGCCAGTTCTAGGATCCAAGCCACTCTTACTTGTGGCCCCACCATCTTGGGCTTTAAGAGTGCCCTGGTTCCTTCCGGGGCAGGGAGGAACGTGAAAGATTACACAGGACACTGAGGGCAAGGCAAAGCCAGAACTGACCCATGCTCCTCCCCAGCTGCAAGGAAGCTTGGGACAAGTGAGATCCCCATGTGGGCAATGACTAGCAATCTCTACTACGAGCTCCCTAAGGGACAGTGTCAAAGGGGGGAAGATGAGAGAAGAAGCCAAGAAAGTACAAAGAAAGAAAGCAGGTGTTCATATCGTTGCATTGAGAATGGAAAGGCAAAGTTATAAAGGCCTCGCAAAACGAGCTGTCAGTTTTTGATGTTACATAAGAACTTGCAAACACCTCCCAGCACCCCATCACGTCACACCGCACAGAGTGGTCCATGGCTCTGCCTCTTTGTCTCCCATTCAGGAAAGAACAAGGCAAGGCAAGGCAGACGAAGTGATTATTGGAGAAAACACTTTCAATATGTTCCGGTGTACTTCAAACGGAATTGAATTCATCTACAAATTTAGTATTTTATTCACCTGCTAGTTAACAAATATTTATGGATCAGATACTATGCCAGGTGAATTCGATAACAACAGTGCATTATACTGAGAGCTGAAGTTTTTAGATACGGTTATCGTATACGAAGTACAGGTTGAGTATCTCTTACCCAAAATGCTTGGGAACAGAAATGTTTCAGATTTGGGATTTTTTTTTTTTGGATTTGCATATATATAATGAGATATCTTGGGGAGGGATCCCAAGTCTAAAGTTTATGTATTTTTTCAATGTGACAAGGAGAGAGAGGATGGGCAAGGCAGTCCAGAGGATTTTATGCTGCAGTCCAACCCAGTTTCAGCTGGCCCTGATCTTGGGCACATGTGTGTACATTCAGCTTGCTTAGAGAGGTCCCAGGATGTAAGCCCAGGACCTTCCCCATGTGAGCCCATGTGCTACTGCCCCCCCCCACTTCCTGCAACCCGTCACATGGAGCCAGGTATGAAATCATGTTGACACTCCAAAAGCTTTAGATTTGAAGCCATTTTGCATTTCATGTTTTGGGATTAGAGTTGTCCAAGCTGTACGTAGTCTTCTAAGCCTTTGCGTGTACTGACTCATTTAGTCCTTACAAGAATGTTTTGATATGGGCCCTACTATGACCCCCATTTTAAAGATGACGAGACTGAGACACAGGGACTTAAGCAGCTTGTGTAGTATCACAGGAAATCAGTGACAGAGCTAGGCTTCCAGCCAGACAGGCTAGCTCTAATGGCCTGACTCTGAACCACTCCCCCTACCCACAGATAAGGCCTCTGCCCTCTTGGCGGTTACATTCTCCCGAGGAGACCAGCGATAGGTATAAAAACAAATTATATTCATTTAGAGGCTGGTAAGTGCTTTGAAAAAGACAAAACACAAAAAAGGAATGGGGTTGAGACACATCCGAGGCCATGTCATATCCTCCCGATATGTCCTAATACCTTAGCTCAGAGCCCCTGGCTAGCACATTCTTCCTCACATGAAAACTGCCCTCCACGCTTCTGCAGAGGGTCTCTGGGGAGCACGTCAAAAGAGATGTCCTCTGAAAAATGCCTTTTACCGGAGTAATTTGATTGGTTGGACAGCAAATACTGCCACTGGTCCTGAGCCGTTTCTGTGTCCCTCGCCTGGACAGCCGGTTCACTGTGAGATGACTGATATCCAAATTAGTAATGAGCAATGGCCCCACACAAGTAATCACCTTCCCCAAACTCGTCCTCATGGGGGTGATAACTGGGACCCCAAATGAAGTATATTCTTCTCACCTCGGCACCAAGGAAGTTATGGTCATTCCTCCGGCTGACAGCGATTTGTAGACATGGGTCTTTGTGGTCGGACATTTGCGGGGTTGCTAAGGAACAAATGCTTTGGTTACAAAGGTCTCTGAAAGCAGCATCGGTTTGTCATATCACTTCAAATCATTTATTTTAGCCCATAAAGACAGCTGTGACCAATGGGATGTGGGGAGAGGGACGCTAAACACAGATACTCATTTTCTGAGATGGGAACGTGTCTACTTCCTATGCAGTGGCCATCTCTAGCTCCCTGCATGAAAAACTAGAACCATATATTTCTCTTTTAAGATCCTGAGCTTCGTAAACCAGTGACTTATTGTTATGAGGTCCTTTTGGAAAATGGCTATATTAGTTTCCAGGCATTGCTCGAAGTATTACCTCTTACCATCCTCATAACATCCTTGACAGTTAGGTGCTACGACTTCCCAGTACGGAAACCAAAAGGAAGGTCAGAATTCAAACCCAGGTTTGTCTAATGGCAAAGGCTTGGGGTCAGCAGGCGGTGTGGTGGTTAAGGCACTGGATTCCCACATGGACGACCATGGTTCAAATCCCAGACTTAGTGGCTTGCTTTCTCCCTCTCCCTTTCTGTGTTTCTCTCTGGTCAAATTGAAGATAGATGATTGATTGATTGATTGATTGATCTTTGAAAAATAAAAGATTTTAGTCTTTTGTTTTCAGTGATCACATTTGAAATGGAAACACTGACAACCCTAATGATAAGGAAATCTCATAGGATATTCCTAGAGCTTTATTCTCTGAAGTTCATGGAAGGGGTGATAGTTGATGTCCATAACCTATGGAAACCTTGTTTATGGAAGGGAAAATGTAGAGACAGTTTAGCCCCATAGTGATAGGGGTTTTTTTTAAGAATTATTTAATTTTATTTATTCACTTATTCATTTTAATTTGACCAGAGAGAGGCAGAGAGAGAGAGAAAGCCACCAGGTCTGGGACTCGAACCGTGGTCAGCCATGTGGGAGTGTCCAGCGTCTTAACTACCATGCCACCTGTTGGTCCCCCATAGTGATGGTTTGTATCTGTGGAAGACCTACACTTCCTATGCTCTCTGGAAATCAGAGTGCAAATGACTTTTCTATGCAGTGATTTTAAGAGTTCACAAGATTAGCCCATTTCTGCTGGGATTTGATTGATTTTTCCTGTCAGCGAGTAAAAAACATTGTCTTCTCTACCTTCACTTTCATCCTCCTTTTTTATCCCATGGTCGAGCCCTGTCTTCTCCTCCTCAGAAATGTTCCTCAGAACCTTCCTCCTCTTACTCACTGTTCCCATTAAACCCTGTCCCCTCACACTTGGCTTCTGCCATCACTTTCTAACTGATCTTCCTGCTTGCTCTCGTTCTCCCCTTTAGAATGACTACATCCTGCCCGCAAACATGAACGCCTCCAGACCCCTCTTTGATCACGTGGCTCCTACCTGCCCCCCACAGTATTTCCCCTGGTACTCTGCATAGCCTGTCTTGCATCACATTCACACTCTCCAAACCCTTCGCCATGCCTGGTCCCCCTACGTGCCCATTCTGCCTCTCACTCGTCACTTCCAGGTCTAAACCAGATTCCCATTGAAATAGAGGTTAATATTTCATTGTCGGTTTATTAGACACCCGGCACCATGACGGCACAGACATTGCAGCTGAACAGACCAGTAGCCAAAATCGTGCTTGGCTACTTAGGGGCTGTGTGACTTTGGGCAAGTTGCTTGACTTCTCTGAGCCACAGTTTTTGTCTCTGTAAAATATGGATACAACGATAGGGTTTTCTGAAGACTTGGATGGAACTGCGATGACTATAGCTAATGTGTACTTTGTCTTCACTGTGCGCCAGATACCAGTCTCCATGTCTGAATCCTCCCAACAGTCCTCTAATATAAGTACTCTGATTGTCACAGGTTTAAAGATGGGGAAACTGAGGCACGGACAGGGAGAGCTACTCAGTGTCACAGCTAGGATTCTTTCTGAGGCAGCCTGGGGCCCTGGTCTTCATCTTAGCCACTCTGCTGTCCCATCCCCTACTAGTAGGTTACAGTGAATGAGAGCTGGTCACATGGGTCTGCACTTCCACATCTGGAACTCCTGGGGAGCCCGATGCATTTGGAACTCAATCAGGGGAAAGTGAGAGTTGGCAGGAGTGGCAGGACCTGTGTATTACATAATACCCCAGTGGAGACAGGAGCACCAGTTCACACCTCACACACGCACATGCACACACAAAGAAAAAAAAACATGGAGTTAAAGATTTTGGGATTTCAGACTTGCAGATAAGAGACATGGTCTATCATAATAAAACTAGTTGCAAAAATTATAAGCATAATCCAGTGTTCATTGTTACCGTTACAGCCGTTGTGGCTTTTGTTTGACCAAATGAGCTTCTAGTCGGATGGACTGAAAAGTGCTGCTCAGTTAGCTGACGGGGGAGGGGAGGGCTCATCATGGACTGTCTGTACCCTGTTTGACACACGGCACCCCCTCTGCTTTTCCTAGTATGACTTCATGGAGCGTCTGGACGGGAAGGAGAAGTGGAGCGTGGTGGAGTCGCCCAGAGAACGCCGGAGTATACAGACCCTGGTTCAGAACGAAGCCGTGTTCGTGCAGTACCTGGACGTGGGCCTGTGGCACCTGGCCTTCTACAATGATGGCAAAGACAAAGAGATGGTCTCCTTCAACACTGTGGTCTTAGGTAGGTGTGGGGTCTCCGAGATGGCAGGCGGGCAGGGGAGAAGAGGCTGTGCTGGGCTTCTCTGAGAAGGCACATCTTTCAAGGTAGTTCCTACTGCAGATGAATCCAAGCCAGAAGCCTTCATTTAGGGCTCCTAGGATCATCCACCCAAAACTCACTCTGATCGAAACAAGAAGGCTGCTTACACCCCCTAAAAGCCACCTTTAGTCCCCAGGATTCAGTCGTGGCTAGGAGCTAGGGTCAGGCTGGCTGGACCAAGTCCTGACTACACAACCCGAGCGAATCACTGGATTTTATTCATCTCTGTTTCCTCATACTACAACAGAAGTAACAGCAGTCTAGCTGATAGGGCTGGCGTGAGGGTTAAATGAAATAAAGTTTAGGGGCCAGCAGGTGGCACGATGGCTGAGGTGCTAGATTCCCACATGGCTGAACACGGTTCGTGTCCTGGACCCAGCAGCTTGAAACTCATGCTGGGTACATGTGTGTGCATGTCCAAAATCCTGAGAAGGAATGGAGAAGAAGGGGTTGTGGCTTGGCTATCCCCCTGGGGGCTAGCCCTAGCTCACTGTCTATCTCTGTCTCTTTGCAGCAAGCACATGTACCCTATGGCAAAAACCTTAAAACAAAATAATAATAAAATTTAGAAATATATAAATCCCTACATGTGTAGCAGAAACAGTAAATGCTTACCATTCACATGTGGTCAGAATTTCTCTAAAAAATGAAGAAATCTCAAAACAAAAAGTTTTTTTTAACTTTTAAAAAAAGGGAAAGGATATAGACTTTTAAAAAAAAATCTTTTCTTTATTCTCAAGTGAGTAAATCTCCAAATGCTTTGATTAAGCCCTTGTCATTTTTAAGCATGTTTTAGCCCTGCTTTTTATTCACTCTTAAGGGAGTAGTTGAGGTTTTATCCAAAATTTCCTCTTTTGTGTGCACACATTCCCTTGAGAAGATTTCACAAAGTTTTCTATAACAAACTCTAAGCATTTTAACACTCAGAGAAGCTCAGGGCTTTTTCATCAAAGTGACTTGGTCATTAGGTTTTAGTCCTTTTCCGCTCGTCACTGATCCTGGGCAGAACCTCTGTGAATCAGGGTCGATTGTTAAATCCATTTCACGGAGAATAAACTGAGGTTCGGAATGCTGCGTCCCTCCAGGTCCCAGGACGTGGAAATGGTGGAATGGCTGGGCTCCTGGGCCTGGCCCTTTGCCTTCCTACTACACCACGTGTCCCAGCATCTTTTAGTTGCGGGCCTCAGGTTGCCTGGAGAAGCATAGAGAGGGTGGCTTCCTGGAGGAAGGCATGATAGATGCAGGATTAAATCCTGGACTTGATAAACCTCTGTTTCCTCATCCTACAACAGAACTAACCCCAGTCTAGCAAATAGGGCTACTGTGAGGGTTAAATGAAATAAAGTATAGGGGCCACATTTTCTCTCCCACATCCATACTGGGTGGATCACTTTCTTCCCCGAGCCTCAGTTTTATCAACAGCCACATCTCCAAAGTGAAGGGCATTGCGAGTACCACGACATGTGGGACATGTCCGGCATGGAGCGGTGCACTAAGTGAGATAGCGGTTGACTAAGTGAGAGCCAGTGAGGGTTTTAGAAGTACATCTGTACAGCTGTTTTCCCATTGACCACATTTTGAGAACTTCTCTATTAGCCTGACAAATTTCTCTGTGTGTGTGGCAGGGAGCTCCCTGATTCTGGTAAGATCTCTATAAGCCAACCTGAAATTCAGATGGCAATTCATCCGTGATTACGACTTCAGTATGTTATAAAACCACATGGAGTTTTGGTGTTGACCATAGGATTGAGATAAACCCTTACTCCCTCTGCTAAGGAAAGCTCGGCCCTTTCAGGGCTAGCCAATGCTCTAAACCAGGAGTTGGCACACCATAGCCCATGGGCCGAATCTGGCCCATTGCCTGTTTTCACAAATAAAGTTTTATTGGAGCACAGCCACATTCATCTGTTTACATATTGTCTATGGCAGCTTTCCCACTATAACAGCAGAGCTGAATTTTTGCAACAGAGACCATATGGCCCTCAAAGCCTAAAGAGTAACTGTGTGTCCCTTTTCAGAAAAAGTTTCCCAACCTCTGCTCTAAAGTCATGTAACTTTGTATGATAAAAGTCCCTGGGGAAACATTCCAAAGAAAGGGGAAACTCCTAGAATGAGGTTACACATCAGTGGGGAAAAAAGTAAAAGGATACAAACTAGTTCACAAAAGGAAGAAACTAATGATAGAAACAAACTTAGGAACTAGTTAGAGAAGCTGAGTTTTTTTTTTTTTTTTAATCTTTAAGAACATGATGAGAAATTACTTCCTTTTTGTCACCTTGTGTTTAAACGCAAAAGACTTGACACACATATGGCAGCAAAAAAACATGCATGGCAACTGGATTACTGGGGTCTGCAAGGACTCGGTACTATGGTTAATAACAGCAACCAGGCCAGCAGGTGGCATGGTGGTTAAGGTTCTGGACTCCCACATGGCTGACTGTGGTTTGAGTCCCGGACCTGGTGGCTTCATTTTCAACTTTCTCTCTCTCTCTTTTTCTGTATCTCTCTGGTGAGCACACATGCCCTGTAGCAATTTAAAAATAGTAATAATGATAAATAAAATTCAATCATTCTTTTTTAAAAATGCACATTTATTGCACATCAACTATGTGCCAACCCTGTGGAAGGCTTTTCGTATCCACTGGCTCAGCTATCTATAGAGCAGCCACATGAGGTAGGGACCATCACCTGTTCTCTCCATTTCACAGTTGACAAAGCTACAGCCAGGAGCGGTTAAACAGTGTCACACAGGTCACAGGCAGCCAGAAAGTGGTGAAGTCAGGATTCAAACTTTCTAGAGCCTGTGCTCTTAACCACTGGACTGCTCTGGTTTCTAGCCAAATGAATTTCTTTTCCCTCAGCAGCAAGGCTTCTCAGTCCAACCTGTGCTCTCCCTGTCCTTACCCACATAGACAAGGCTCGTGGAAGTGAGAGTCCCTTCCCCCAGGCCATTACCCTCCCTCACGTGTTGGAGCTGGGGACAGCAATTGTCCTGAGAGGATTTCTCCTGCCCGGACTGTAGCTCAAAGAGAAGTCAAAGGTAATCGGCCTAATAGTCGGGCAGACATCTTGATGGAGCAATGATAGTAATTGGCCTGAAGTGCAGGGGAAAGAGCAGTGTTTTATTTGGTTCAGAGGTTCTCCTACACATACCTATCATCAGGACATTCTCCATCAGGGCAGGCGGGAGCTCGAAAACCCCCATGATAGCAAACAGAAGGGAAAATGTTAGACGGCTGTCAACCAGCGATCACACTAAATATACCTTTGACAAAGGCAAGTCTTTTGAGGTGTTTTGAAGAGAAACAGCCTGCTTTCAGAAATGAGTTTCATCTCAGAGGAAAACACAGTGGCATTTCTGAAGCCCAGAGCAAACTCAATAGGAGCTACTTCCTGCTTCCTAGACTTATTCTCATCTCCAGCTGTTTTTACCTCAAGAAAACTTCAGCCAAGTTGATAAAAAAGATAGTCCAGTTTAACTGAGTGTCGGAAAGAGGAAACTAGAAAAGGTGGACTCTTTTTCAGGCAGTGTAAACTTCCCTCAAAACTGTCCAAATGTTTAGATTATAGGACCTTAGAAAAAATGAAAAAACACTCTTTTTTAAAAAGAATTATTTTATATATTATTATTATTATCATTATTATTTTCCAGTTTGATCAGAGAGAGACAGAGAGAGAGAGAGAGGAAGTGAGAAAGCAAGCCACCAGGTCCGAGACTTGAACCGTGGTTGACCATGTGGGAGTCCAGCGCCTTTAACCACCATGCCACTTGCCAGCCCTGAAAAATACTCTTTATTACAATTTTTACCCATTTTGGATTCTTCTACTTTCTTACATACATGTGCATACACATGCACGAGCACATACACTCACTTTGACAGCTGTTTACCAAGGATCTATCGTATACCAAGCATTGAGAAGACCTCAGGGGGACCAGCAGATGGCATAATGATTACTTCACTGAATTCCCACATGGCCGACCACAGTTCAAGTCCTGGACCTGGTAGCTTGAAATTCACACCAGGCACATATGTGTACATTCACAAAATCCCAAGAGGAGAATGGAGGAGAAGGGATTGTGGCATGGCCATCCTCCCTGGGAGTGATTTTTCATTTTCTGTCTCTCTGATGAGTGCATGTGCACTATAACAAAAACATCGCTCTTAAAAAAAAAAAAAGAAGAAAGGAAAGGAAGAAAGTGAGCTCAGTGGACAGTCAAGATGTGTTCTCCTCAGGGAGCTGGATGGGAGAAGATGGATACATGAAATGTCAGTTACAATCTCTGTTTATAAATTACATGATTGTATACATAGAAGACCCAATAGTATCTCCAAAATCTTTCCGAAGTAATAAATGCATACAGTAAAGTGGCATAATACAAAATTAACTTACAAAAATGTATAGCATCTCTATATACAAACAACAAGCAGACAGAGACAGAACTGAAAGAAGTAACCTCATTTACCATAGGAATAAGATACCTACGACTAAAACTAACCAAGGAAGTTAAGGACCTCTATAAAGAAAACTATGAAAATATAAAAAAAAGGAAATAGAAAAGGACACAAAAAAAGTAGAAGGACATCCCATGTTTTTGGATTGGGAGAATTAATATCAAAAAGGCAATCCTACCCAAACTGACCTACATATTTAATGCAATCCCTATAAAATTACAAGAGACATTCTTCACAGATCTAGAAAAGACAATCATAGAATTTGCCTGGAATCATAAAAGGCCACAGGTTGCCAAAGTCATCCTGCCCAAGAAGAATGGAGTGGATACCATCTCTCTTCCTGACCCCAAAATATATTACAAACCTGTGATAATCAAAACAGCATGGTATTGTCACAAAAACAGACATGAAGAGCAATGGAACAGAGACCCCAGAAATAAACCCCAAAACATAGCCAACTGATCTTTGACAAACTGTACCAGTCAATTCAGTGGGAAAAGAAAAACCTCTTTAGCAAATGGTGCTGAAAAAACTGGGTATCTACCTGCAAAAAGATGAATCTGAACCCCTGTCACCATTAACAAAAATCAACTCCAAGTGGATCAAAGATCTAGGTCCTAGACTGCAAACTATACAACTACTGGTAGAAAACACTGGGGAAACTCTGGGAGACATTGGGATAGGCAAAGACTACCTAAGCAAGACCCCCAAAGCACAGGCAATAATCCCCAAAATAGACAGGTGGGATTACATCAGATTAAGAAGTTTTTGCACAGCAAAAGGACACAGTAATTAGTGTGAATCGACACTCCTCGGAATGGGAGAGAATTTTTGTTAACTATGCCTCAGATAAGGGACTGATAACCAGAATACACAGAGAACTCAAGTGACTTACCTGAAAGGAAATTATTAACCCAATTAAAAGATGGGAAAATGAGCCGAATAAACACCTCTCTAAGGAAGACATATGAACAGCCAAAAAGCATAGGAAAACTGCTCAACATCCCTCATCATAAGGGAGATACAGATCAAAACCAGAGAGATACCACCTAATGCCAGTCAGAATGGCAAAGATTAAAAAGAAATAAAATCATTAGTGCTGGAGGGGATGTAGTGAAAGGGGAGCTCTCCTACATTGTTGGTGAGATTGTAAATTTGTTCAGCCACTGTGGATAACAATATGGATGTTCCTCAAAGACCTTCAAGTAGAACTACCATATGATCTAGCAATTCCACTCCTGGGTATCTACCCAAAGGACAAGAGAACGCTCAGTAGGAGAAGCGACTGCACAACTATATTTATTGCAACATTATTCATGCTAAGACTTGAAACCAACTCAAATATCCACAGACAGATGAATGGATTGAAAAAGTGTGGCTCATGTATCTATGGAATACTGTTCAGCCATATAAAACAACAAGACCCTGGAATCTGATAGAAAGTGGATGGACATGGAAGATTTATTGCTGAGTGAAGCAAGTCAGGCTATGAAACAGAGACGTATGTCTCCCCTTAACATAGACTGTCTCCATTCTACGGTAGAGACTGAAAGACTGGAGAACATAAAAGCATTGAAAATAGTTATGGACACTGGGGCCAAAGTGGAAGGAGAGTGGGCGAGGGGAAAAATGGAGAAGTAAGGTATTTGTGGGACACAGATAGGATTTGTTGCCTGTTGGTGATGTCGTGTATAGTACTCTCAGCTCTCCTGCTGTGTGGCGTATATCACGTTGTGTAAAAATCTCTTTACAAACTAAATGATGTATAGTGATTGAGTATATAAGTAACAATACAAATAATAAATTTTTAAAAATTTTTAAATGGCAGTTATGGGTATTATAAGAACAAAGGGGAAGTGGTCCAAAACCAGACTGAGCAAAGCACAGAAAACATCCAGGAGCTAATTGTTTCCTAGGCCAAGGCATGGGGATAAATACCTCGGGCAAAGCCGTCCAGCCTGTGTGAAGACCTCAGCACTTCTCCAGAGGACTGCGGTGGTGAAGGGCTCCCTGGACCTTCACTTAAACTTTGTCTCTGAAGATGTAAGTTTTGAGAGTTTGGAGCTTTGGCCTCAGCAATGTCTATTCCCACCAATCAATCCTCGGCCCAGATAAGCAGGAAAAGCAATCCCTACTTCACCATAGGAGTGACTTCTAAAACTGCAAGTTGGATAATGCCCTGCTCTGTTTAAATTTGCTATTTGTCCCCATTGGACTCACTAGCATAAAACTCAACACATCCGAGTGACATACAGAGATCTCCCTGGATCACCCTGTCCCCCATCTTGTTCTCTCTAAACTCACCTCGTGTCCCTCTCTCCTGTTCACTACTTTCTAGCCACATTGGGGTCACTTCTGCTCTTCTTCGCGTCAGGGCCTTTGCATAAGCTCTTCTTGTTACTTGTAAATCTAGCCTCCTAGCTCTTAATTTGCTTATTTCAACTCATTTTTCAGTGTCACCTTTTTAGAATAGAGCATCTCTCCTTGACCATGCTCTCTAAGTAGTTTCCTGCTCCTATTCCTCCTATTCAGTGTTCTGTTTTCTTCAAAACACTTAGCACAATTTTTACTTATTTTATTTGTAATATAGTTCTCTTTGGTTTCTGTTCTCTATTGCTGTGAAAGTTCTGGGAGGACAGGGACTATATCTATCTTATTTACTATCATATCTCCAATGCCTTTCACAGTGCCTTGTGCATAGCAAGTGCTCAGTTAGCAG
>NW_006159712.1:3638798-3647458 GCF_000334495.1 Tupaia belangeri chinensis | reverse complement strand
TCTACGGTAGAGACTGAAAGACTGGAGAACATAAAAGCATTGAAAATAGTTATGGACACTGGGGCCAAAGTGGAAGGAGAGTGGGCGAGGGGAAAAATGGAGAAGTAAGGTATTTGTGGGACACAGATAGGATTTGTTGCCTGTTGGTGATGTCGTGTATAGTACTCTCAGCTCTCCTGCTGTGTGGCGTATATCACGTTGTGTAAAAATCTCTTTACAAACTAAATGATGTATAGTGATTGAGTATATAAGTAACAATACAAATAATAAATTTTTAAAAATTTTTAAATGGCAGTTATGGGTATTATAAGAACAAAGGGGAAGTGGTCCAAAACCAGACTGAGCAAAGCACAGAAAACATCCAGGAGCTAATTGTTTCCTAGGCCAAGGCATGGGGATAAATACCTCGGGCAAAGCCGTCCAGCCTGTGTGAAGACCTCAGCACTTCTCCAGAGGACTGCGGTGGTGAAGGGCTCCCTGGACCTTCACTTAAACTTTGTCTCTGAAGATGTAAGTTTTGAGAGTTTGGAGCTTTGGCCTCAGCAATGTCTATTCCCACCAATCAATCCTCGGCCCAGATAAGCAGGAAAAGCAATCCCTACTTCACCATAGGAGTGACTTCTAAAACTGCAAGTTGGATAATGCCCTGCTCTGTTTAAATTTGCTATTTGTCCCCATTGGACTCACTAGCATAAAACTCAACACATCCGAGTGACATACAGAGATCTCCCTGGATCACCCTGTCCCCCATCTTGTTCTCTCTAAACTCACCTCGTGTCCCTCTCTCCTGTTCACTACTTTCTAGCCACATTGGGGTCACTTCTGCTCTTCTTCGCGTCAGGGCCTTTGCATAAGCTCTTCTTGTTACTTGTAAATCTAGCCTCCTAGCTCTTAATTTGCTTATTTCAACTCATTTTTCAGTGTCACCTTTTTAGAATAGAGCATCTCTCCTTGACCATGCTCTCTAAGTAGTTTCCTGCTCCTATTCCTCCTATTCAGTGTTCTGTTTTCTTCAAAACACTTAGCACAATTTTTACTTATTTTATTTGTAATATAGTTCTCTTTGGTTTCTGTTCTCTATTGCTGTGAAAGTTCTGGGAGGACAGGGACTATATCTATCTTATTTACTATCATATCTCCAATGCCTTTCACAGTGCCTTGTGCATAGCAAGTGCTCAGTTAGCAGACTGAACCATAAGTCAAGAGCTGCAACAGCTCTGAGATCTCACCCTAACTCCGAGCTAACACAATAGCTGGCCACAGTTCATGGATATCATCAGAAGACATGAGACTCCTGGGCCAGAAACAAGGGACTTTGTTACTCAGGACAATGCATAGTCCAGAGTATCAACATGTGTGCCAGCTACCCAAGCCCCATTTCCCAACAGGTATTGGGGGTCGGGGGGGAGGGGGGGAGGATGTCTGCAGTGTGCTGGGTAGCATTAAAAAAATAGAAATGGAATGTGCATTACGTTGTTTGCTCTTTGCTCCAGAAAAAGACTTTATCTTGAGTATATTGGATAGTAAGTACTCTTGCCTTTAACCCTGGAGAGAGTTATTATCTCTACCTCCCAAAGCTGTTCCCTATACAGACAACACTGAAAAGAAAGTCCAGGGGCCCAGCAGATAGCGTAGTGTTTTCATCACTGGACTATCACATGGCCTACCATGGTTTGAGTCTTGGACCCAGTGGCTTGAAACTTACACCAGGTGCATGTGCATGCATGTCCAAAACCCCAAAAGGAGGAGAAGGAAATGTGGTGTGGCCATTCCCCCGGAGGGTGATTTCTCACTTTCTGTCTCTCTGTCTCTGTCTCTTCAGTGAGTACAGGTACACTATAGCAAAAATATCTAAAAAAAAAAAAAAAAAGAAAGAAAGAAAGAAAGAAAAAGAAAAAGAAAAAAGAATTATTAAAAAGAAAAGAAAACAAAATCCAGAATTATGGCATTTGGTACCTCTGCTCTCAAAATATTTGGAAACATGAGAGACCCAGGGACAATGGTCCGCCAACACAGGGTGCAATTGCAGACTTTCAATCCACAAAATCTCCTAAAATGCTTTTTGAATAAATGAGAGCTGAACCAAGTAGGGAACTACTCAGATACTTCTCGGCCCACCCTTATCCGGCCAACTTCAGGGAGTTCAGCCTAAAATGTTCCTCATTAGACATTAAGGAAATTGGCTTGAGAGAGTCCACAGTCTTACCTGATTTTGAAAAAGCGCATACATACATTAAGTTCTTCTCAGAGTGCCAGAAACCAACGACAGCCTGGTTCTGGACGAAGAGGGCTGAGAAGAATGCTGTGAGGGGAGGGGAAGCAAAATTGCATGATTTGGTTCCTCAATCCAGAGTGGGGGAAAATGGTAAATTGGATTTAAAGAAAACACCTCCTTGACCATTCTCGGGGGGCTCCATGAGGAGTAATTAGGCTCGATAGTCTTCTGAACCACATCATCAAGTCAATGTCCCCCACTCTCCAGGGTTGTATCATATACATATTGAGCTTAGCAGTTTATATTTCTCTTTTCATCATCTTAGTAATTTGGACTCTGAAAGTCTAAATGTGTTTTGTCTTGGGAATCATCAGTTAGTGTAATGGCTATGTCGCTGGACTCCCACGTAGTCGACCACAGTTCACGTCCCAGACCCGGTGGCTTAAAACTCAAGCCGGGCGCTTGTGCGTGCATGCCCAAGATCCTGAGAGGAGAATGGAGGAGAAGGGATTGCGGCGTGACCATTCCCCCCTGGGGGGTGATTTCTCGCTTTCTGTCTCTATGTCTCTCTCTGTCTGGTGAGTGCACGCGCCCTATAGCAAAAAAAACTCTCAAAAAAATGTGTTTTGTCTTCGTTTAAGGCAAAAAAATGAAGATCATAATAATTTTAATAAAATGTGTCTATTTCTGTGCAGACTCAAATCATCATGAAATGGTTCCAGAATGATCCCTTGGAAAGTATTAATTGAGGGTACATATAGGGAGGTAAATCAGGAAACAAGATGGTTGTACAGGTTAGAAAAATGGGAACTAATTGAGTTTCATAAAAAATAAGATCCACAAAAGTTATGCATAAAAAGACTTTTGTATAACCCAAAACCTAGCACACACACACACAAAAAAAAAAAAAAACCTCTAAATCATGCCTAAATTAATCAGCCTTAGGTATCTGAATTTTTCTTTTATTAGAATTTTTTAAGGCCAAGGATATTTTCAGTCTACAGACTTGAGATTAAGAACAACTGTTATCATTTTGAAGAATCGCTTTCTATACCTCAAACTAAAAACTGATACTCCCCACATGTCAGAGCAAATCTCAAATTCTCAAACGGATAGAAAGCTTTTTATTTTTTTTTCCAGGGGGTGGGGACTTGTTTAAAACTTGTCAACATTCAAACACAGGCGCGTTCACAGCATTTAGATCCAGATGGGTCGTTTCTTCTGGAAAAGCAAAGGTGGCACCAATACTAGCCCTCTGTTCCTGTCTGGGTTAATCAATCGGGTCATGGTTACTTCCCGGCAGCACCTAAGTTGTCCTAGTCCACACCATTCCCTGTTCTCTTACATCACTTGATTATATGTTCCCCACCAATCCCCTTTGGGCATACTGGTCTTCTATTAATAAAATGGTGACTGGCTAGTTATTTAATTATATGCCAGCAGACAAAGGAAAAGGTTGTGCTAAATTTCTCTCTTTTTCAGATTCGGTGCAGGACTGTCCACGTAACTGCCATGGGAATGGCGAGTGTGTGTCTGGGCTGTGTCACTGCTTCCCAGGATTTCTAGGAGCAGACTGTGCTAAAGGTATGTGCCACTACGTTCCTGCCGTGGTTGGGAAACCAACACTAGGCTTCTCAGAGGGGTGAATGAAGGAGTACTCAAGCAGCCTTCCTGACAGTTTCCACTGGGACAGCTCTTAAGCCCACATGTGCTGGTCACCCTAACGTCTGTAGATGCACACCTACTAGAGGGCCTGACATCTGTAAGCCTATGCATGCTAGACAGCCTAACATCTGTAAGCCCACATCTGCCAGAAACTCTAACATCTGTAAACCCATGCATGCCAGAAGTCCCAACATCTGTAAGCCTGTGTATCTAGACGGTCTAACATCTGTAGGTCCATGCTTGCTAGACAGCCTAACATCTGTAAGCCCACACATGTTAGACAGCCTCACAATTATAAATCCATGCCTGCTATAAGGCCTAAGATCTGTAATCCCACACCTGTCAGAAGCCCTAACATCTGTAAGCCTGTGCATGCTAGAAGCCCTAACATCTGTAAGCCCTTGCCTACTAGAAGCCCTAACATCTGTAAGCCTACCCCTAATAGAAGGCCTAATATCCAGAAGCCCACGCCTGCTAGAAGGCCTCACCCTCTGGCGAAGAGTAGAATTTGATATATGACCACTGGCCAGCGTGCCTACAGGAGCAAGGCAGTTATCCTTGGCACCAAGGTGTGCTGAGAAGAAAGATTTGCTAAAAATGAGATGGTCGGATTTCCTGTAAAAGCAGAAGTGAATTACCATCACTCCTTTCTTATAATCATTAACTTGTATGTAATGGAAGATTAAGCATCTCAGGGTTAGTAAATTTCATTCATTCTGGCCAGCTACGCTCTTAATCTAGAAAGCGCTATTTATCTTGGTGGAATCGGTTTTAAATTGTATTATTAATTTATCTACACTGCTTTGCACAGAATGACAGGGCCCTGGGATTCTTGGGGGAATGATAATATGAGAAAGGAAATGATTCTCACAGGAAGAGAGAACTAGGGGACTGCACATCTAGCTTTACAAGAGACCTTCAGCGTGACCTTCAAGTGGCTCTAGCAGAAGCACACAGAGTGGGGAACAGAGCTTCTCACCCTTTTTAGACGGGACACACATATATCTAGAAAAATATATCCACAAAATTGAGCTGAAACAATATTTATATTTACTCCTTGTTTCTTTTCGATTTTCTTCCATTCCGTTTTCTTGAAATACCCTCACTACACTGACTCCCCACCCACAAATAAGTCATCTTCCAGTCTGGAGAACAGTGATGGCAAAGTGAAGGGCCTTTTGGCAAGGAGTCAGGCAATCCTGGGTTCCACTCCCAGTTTTGGCATGATCTCTGAACCTTGCTTCCCTCTTCTGGGAAAACAGGGACTCCCTCAGAAGGTCATGGGGAGCACCGCCTACAAACGCAGAGCCCCTGGCGGGACACACTGTAAGGCCCCAGGGGGTGGATTTCATTGCTTGCTTATGTTTTACTTTATTTGTATATTTCAGTAATCTTTTCATTATCTTTATTTGCACATTTGCACTTGATTAAAAGACCCTCTGCCTTGACATTCTGAGGGGCAGTTATTAATAAAACTGCTCGGTAAATGCTACCTAGTGCCATTGATTTCTCTCACCCTCAGCACAATCGTTGGGGGAAATACTCTCTCCAATAGCCTCGGTATTTCAAAGACAAGATTCCCATCCTAGCCAATGCTAACTGATAACACAGGGGTTTGTACCTGAAGTCCCGGGTTTGGCGGCATGTGCATGAGAGCAATTCCTGAGTGACACCACTTAGAGGCATCTCCTCTGCAGTGTAGCACAGGGAGAGGGTTGGCAAACTTGTTGGACATGAAAGGACAAGAAAGCGAGAAGCCACCAAATAATTCTGCTGGCTGTGACTCAGCCCTTGTTCTCTGCGTCCAATGGCCCGGGCCACATCAGCCCTTGTTCTCTCTGTCCAGCGGCACAGGCCACATCAGCAGGGTGAAAAATGGAGACGAGCTCCTCCCAGCACTGCTCAGGCACGAGAGGCCCAGATGGGCAGGGAAGATGATTCATGCATCGTCGTGCCTCGTGCTTTTCCTGGCGATGGCTTTATTGGAAGGAAAACCTCAATCTCGTTTGAATGGCTTTTCTTGCGTAATCTAATTTTCCTGGGAGCGAAGGCATTAATGAGAGGAAGGACAGAGTAGTCCTTTTATACATGGCTGTAAATGGGCTGAACTCAGCTGCACGGCCTGCGAGCTGTAAATGTATATTAACACTGACACACATCGATGTATTATTAATCCTAAAAACCATGTGTGCTCTGACTGCACAACCAGCTACTGGCCTTTCAGACCTAAGTACCCCCGCCATTTAAGAACTCTTCGCTCTAAATCCATTTGCAGACGAGAGTCCATTCTGCATTATGGATCTGTAATGGGGTGTGCATTTAGCTGCTTAAAAGGACTCTCGGTGTGTGTTTTGCATTCACCACCTGCACCGTGGCTGGACACACACTCCAGCCATGCATTAGCCATGCTATATAATTGATCCTTGCGAAACAAGTATTGAGTGGCTGTTAAGAGTAGTTACTCAGTCCCTGTTCCTGAGATCAGGCTTTGAACTCGTTGTATATTTTAATTTAGCTGTTGATGCATACTGTGGACAAAATTGTAGCATTTAAAGAATAAAATGGCTTCCCTGTTGTTTCCCCCACTTACTCTGGACAAAGTTGGTTTAAGAGTGTTAGGAGTAAGTTTCTACCTTTTTTCCCTAAAGGTGTTTTTACTTTAATATTTTCTAAATGGTTACCATTTAAACTACTTTCATTGTTAATAGAGTAGATTTTCCTCCTTTTTTTTTCCTTCTTTTTTTTCTTTTTTAGTTTTTGCTATAAGGGTATGTGTACTTGCCAGAGAGAGACAAAGTAAGAAATCACCCCACCCGACCCCAGGGAGGATGGCCATTCCACAGTCCCTTTTCCTCCAGTCTTCTTTCAGGATTTGGGGTGCATACATACATTTGCCCCGCATGGATCTCAAGTTGCCAGGTCTTGGACTCAAACCACACAGCCCGCCATGTGGGATCCAGTGCCTTAAACTCCACGTCACCTGCTGGTCCCAGATTTTCCTCTTATTATGAGACCTTATTTCCCTAACTCTGACCTTTTGTATCTACTCTTACATATGTGCCAAATTCATGGACCATTATTATTATCTTTACGTATATCTTGAAGTCAACTCATTTTGGTTTCATAGATAAATTCCTTTTAAAAGAACAATGTCAAAACCAAAAAGTTGAAGAAGGAAAAAAGGAAACTAGAATCAATGCTGTAATAAGAAATGCTAGTGCCTTCTTCACCCCATCCAGAGAGGACTATTTCCACTCTGTTGATAATTCTAGCCAAGTTAGCTTCTAACATGCTTGTTTCACACCAAGAATCCTGACAGTGGATCGAACACATGTAAGCCAGCCTGGCTTCTAGAGAAACTCAAGTCTTACACACTTCACCTCACAAGTATTAGCTCCTAAACATAACAAAATTCCCCAACTACGCCTGTGGGATCCAGGAGAACCATGTGAAAAAAGGCACACGGACGCCACTGTGCCAGCCTCGCGTGGGTCAGGCTCATGCTAGCACTGAGTTACTTCTCACATATTAAGCTGCACTTCCAACGGTTGTTAAATAACGACTACTGTAATAGCTATGAACACTAAATGTGTACCAGGCGTTGTGCGAAGTACCTAACACATACTGTCTTATTTGTCCTCATACCAATAACACACTAAATTCTAGAGAATTAGAGAGTTTTTTCCTATAGGGCATGTGCACTTGCCAAAGAAACAGAAAGCAAAAAATCACTCCCCAGGGGAATGCCCACGCCACAATACCTTCTCCTCCATTCTCCTCTTGGGATCTTGGGCACACATGCACAGGTGCCTGGCATGAGTGTTTGTTTCGTTTTTGTTTTTTTAAGAGCTATCTTTTGTTATAGGGCATGTGCACTCACCAGAGAGACAGAAAGACAGAAAATGAGAAACTACCCCCCAGGGAGGATGGGCAAGCTACAGTCCCTTCTCCTCCATTCTCCTCTTGGGATCTTGGGCATGCATGCACACACACACCCAGCGTGAGTTTTAAGCCTCTAGGTCTGGGACTCGAACCACAGTCAACTACATGGGAGTTCAGTGATGTAATCGTTACGCTATCTGCTGGTCCCTAAATTCTATTTTAACCAATCCTCCTCCCCCAGTTTTTAAAACTATATTAAAATCATTTCAGACTTGCAGACAAGTTGCAAAAAATAGGACACAGAGTTTCCATATAGAGCTCATTCAGCTTCCCCTAATGTCAGTATTATAAATTTCCACAGCTCAATTATCAAAACCAGGAAATAAACACCCATGCAATGTTATTAGCTCATTTACAGACTTTCTTCTCATTTGCTCTTCCTTTCTGGTTGAGGATCCCACATTACGTTTAGTCATCAGGGCCCCTTCATCCCTCTAATCTGTCCAATCGGTGACAGTCCCTCAGTCATTCTTTCTCTTATATGAACTTGACCCTTGTAAAGAACGGGTGTTTGTGGTATCTCTCGATTTGGGTTTGTCTGATATTTCCAAATGACTAGATTGAAGTTATGCTTTTCTAGGAATATGCTTTGCTCTCCTTTCCTCCATGGGTCCTGCCAGAGAGTCACCTCTGATTTGGATAAGGCAAAATAAAATGTGGTTGTATGTGTGAGTGTGTGTGTGTACACATGTGTGCCTTACACGTTAAAATGTGGTTCTTTGCTTGGGTGTGTGTGTGCTCCTTTCCCCCTAAAGGCAGAGAGGCTGGAAGGCTCTGTCCCCACTGGTCCTGCACAGTCTGTCAGTGGCCATGACAAGTTGCCACTCACAACAACTTT
>NW_006159712.1:3630867-3638783 GCF_000334495.1 Tupaia belangeri chinensis | reverse complement strand
AAATAACCAGGAACAGACAGAATGAGGGGGTCGTCATGCAAGTGCCAGGAGGAAGGACAGCTGCCACCCAGAACAGTGCATCCCCTGTCCCGGTGGTGCGCCATGTTCGTTTCCCTTCTCCCTTGATACAGATCCTTAGGAGGCCCCAAGCACAAGGCCCCCCATCACAAATTTGCAGTCACCTTTGTTCCCTCACTGACAGCTGCACCCAGGATGCCTTGGTCCTGCCACCACTACTGCAGTCAGCCACAGACTCAGGCCCTCCTGCAGAGGAAGAATCTGCCACGTTAGTGAGCGAGATTCCCATCACATCCAAGCGGCTGGCTGGGTATGTGTCCAAGTGACGGAAACACAGATTTACTCTCTTGACCCCACACTGTGCTTCCCCATGCCCTCAGATGTGCAGTGCGAGTGACAGCTCCTTGTCATCTTATAAACCTGCCAGTCCACATCAGGCACTGGACGACATCTTGGCAGTGAACGGAGGGATCAGTCAGCATGCGTGTGCGGAACATCCATCCACAGCCCCCACGGTGCTGGGGCTGCTCAGAGGCTCCCAAGTCAAAACTGGAACTGACCCTCACACGGGAAGGACAGTGGCCTGATATATCATTCTGAGTCCGTTGAGGGGACAGTTTATTAGTGCATTCAACCAGTGCATATGGCGAACTGTGAGAGAGGTTTGCACTGAGAGCCAGAAATACAGCGATAAATAAGCCAGGAAGCCTGCAGCTTCTAGTCCGACAGTTACACCTGAAAGTGAGCAGGTCTAATCCTGTAATGAAGTGATGAGAGTGTATGTTATAAATGGGGGAGGAGGGGAACCACCAGATGGCATAATGGTTACATCACTGGACTCCCATGTAGTTAACTGCAGTTCAAGTCCTGGACCCGGCAGCTTAAAACTCACACTTGGCGTGTGTGCGTGTGCGCCAAAGATCCTAAGAGGAGAATGGAGGAGAAGGGATTACAGTGTGACCATCCTCCTTGGAGAATGATTTCTTGCTTTCTGTCTCCCTGTCCGTCTCTCTGGTATGCATATGCACCCTATAGCAAAAATATCTCTGAATAAAAAATTAAAGGAAACTAGCAGGTACCATAGTGGTTAAGGCACTGGACACTTTCACATGGCTGACCATAGTTCGAGTCCCTGACCTGGTGGCTTGCTTTCTCACTGCCCACTCATCCCGTGTGTGTCTCTCTCTGGTCAAATTTAAATAAATGAATGAATAAATAAAATTAAATAATTTTTTAAATTAAATTAAATAAATAATATGAGGGAGGAGGTCCCCCTGTGGGGTCTGTAAAGATGACCCCAGTGCAGCCACAGAGCTTGCACCAGGAAGGACATAGGAATGTAAAGGCTTTTTATACTCACAGGACCTAGAGAGGGAGACACAGCACAGTCCTCAGGAAGGAGCTCCCGACGAGAGGGCTCACTCAAGCAGGTGGACAGCAGAGAGAGAATGAGGACCCCCTAGGCAAAGGCCTTGACTGGAGGTCAGAGTAGGACACACAAGCCAAAGTGTGAGTGGATTTTACTGGTTCCTCTGCATGTCACTAGGGCAGAGTCAGCAAAGGGAAGAGAGGAACGTGTGGGCGGGACCTGCCTCGTCACACTGGTGCGCCTGGTCTCCCGAGCCAGGTACCCACAGCCTGTTGTGAGGATGTGATATCAGGAAAATCTGAAGTTCTTAGTTACTGAAAATTCTAATACAGTGCAGACTTATGAACATAGCTCATTCATATCAGGGAGTATGGAGAAAACTTCATGGAGAAAGACTCCAATGAGCAATTACACTGAATGGTGTTTTTTGGTGTTGGCTTTCACGAATTGTATGATTAATAAGCAATCTGTTCAGATCCAGAGCTTGAGGAAAAAATGGCATTTCTCTCCCTGTCATTTATTCCATTGTGCATCAGGTGCCTCTGCCGGCCAGGAATAACCATGCTTACTATTCAACTTTTTATTTATGCTACAGGGTTTTCGTTGTTGCTGTTGTGGTTACTCCCCTTGCATGGCTTTGTTATTACTTTAATGCTATTTGTTGTGAGCTAGAGGGTTTTTTTTTAATTATTATTCGTTTTCCTTTTATTTACTTTTACTTGAAGGCCTTTGTTGGCTTAAGATGCTTCCTGAGGTCGTTTGTAAAGCAACTTTGCATTTCCGAAGTGAGCAAGCGGAGGCTTCTGACTTCTCTGTTGTGACTCTGGGTCCGCAGATGGCTTATTGGGACTGAGCTCGAGGCCCCAGCCTACAGCAGTAACTTCACACACCGGAGCCTTAGCTGTTAGGTAATATGCATTTAATAGCTATTAGAAATGACAGCTCCTGCTGCCAAACAGCTGTCATTGGAGGCCCAGAAATGCCACAGCCATGGGGACATAAAATCTTCTCTCTAGGGGCTGGTTTCAGCTCCTATCCAGCTTCTATGGAGCCTTGAAAAAAAAAAAAAAAAAAAAAAGAGAACAGGGGTCCCACCATTTTTCTCCTGTTAACTGGCAAATGTGCTCACTCCCCAGTCGGTCCCTCATGGCCGTTGTCATTATCATCATCACCATAGCTGCCGTTTATTGAGTTCTTACTATGTGTCTACGACTGCACTGAGCAACCACATAATTATCTCATTTAATCACCAGGGGCCCTGCTTTATAGGTGATCATTATCCCCTTTTATAGATGAGAAAAATGAGGCAGAGAGGTTGTGTTAGTTGTTCAAGGTCACTCAGCTAGTAAGTGGTGTCGCTGGGACTCAAACCAGGCAGTCTGGCCTGCACTCTTAACTAGTCCAGCCCTAAGACTGACTCAGAAGATGTGCAGTGGGTAAGCCCTAGGATTACCTCTGTTAGGAAAGGAAGTGAGGATTCGTAGGTGGAGAGTGGCAGAACTGGCATTTGCCACCAAGTCCCATTGAGTTCAGGGCCTGCTGCTCTGACCCATTCTCCTTGCAGCACCAGGGACACCCAGCGCCTTCCTCATCCCACTGACTGTCAAGTCATCTTTCACCGACCTCCAGTGTGCTCTGTGCAGTTTTTCCTGCCTATCCTCACAGCCTCTGCCCTGTGTGCTTGGCCATCAGCCCTTCCCGAAAGGCCTTCCTCTTCCTCACCACCTCCAGACTTCTCCCAAAGCTACTAGAGTATGCCACGAGTCTCCTCAAACACCTTCAGTGGCTCCCCTTTGCCTGCCACAATGGTTACCAAGCTTTGGTTTAAAGACATATACCTGGGGAAATTGTTATAAATGCATTTTCCCAGTTCTCTCCCCCCATGCCAGCCAATTCTACTGGGTCATCAGGAAAGTCATGACATACTTTTCTATTTTTCTATGCAAAAATGCGCCATGACTTTTCCAGTGACTCAAATGGAGTATGGTTCAGGAATGTGCTTTTTATCCCTTTACTCTTAATAGACTCCATGAGTGCACGCATGGTTGGGGGGGACCTTCTCAGGGTCAGGTCACACCATGATTTCCGTCCTCCAGTCCTCTAACTGTCAGATCCTTGGCACAGGTGCACACGTCAGCATGTTTCAGGCTGACCAGCTCAGGGATTCGAACTCAGTCACCATGTGGAATCTGAGCAGCATGTTATTATTGTTACCATGGAGCCAACTCAGGAATGTGCCTTTCATTTGTTTTTGTTTTCGTTTTCGTTTTTGCTATAGGGCATGTGCACTCGCTGGAGAGAGACAGAGATAGAGAGGAAGAGTGAGAAATTGCCCCCCCAGGGGGAAATGGCCACACTGCAGTCCCTTCTCCTCCATTCTCTTCTTGGGATTTTGGGCACGTGCGCACGCACGCGCGCGCGCACACACACACACACACACACACACACACACACACACACCTGGCGAGATTTTCAAACAGCTGGGTCCGGACTCAAAGCAGATCCAATTACCTTAACCTCCATTGCCACTTGCCGGCCCAGAATGTACCTTTTTAACAAGCCTTCCAGGGGGCTCTGAAGAGGGTGGCCAGGACCTACATTCTGAGAATAAGAACACGTTTCTCAGAGTGACGGTCAAGGTCTTCTGTGACCTACATTCCTTTTGCACCATCACCTCCCACTAAGGCCTGTAAGGCACAGATTCCAGACTCTTGGCCCTCATGCAGTCTGAGGCCCTGCTTCTGCCTCTGGTCATGCTGTTTTCTCAGCGGGGATGTCCTCTGTCAACCCCAGCCCTCCCCGTCAAACTGCCGCTCAGCCTGGAAGGCAAGCTCACGGCACCACCTCCCTGAAGCCTCCCCAGAGGTCACTGAGGGCTTAGCAGCATCTCGACAGAGGCCCTTACACACGCCGTGCCACACTCTAGCTGAGCAGTTACGTGGGTTTCTCCTGAAGGCAAGCTCCTAGCAGCTCCCTTATAACTCCTTGTACCTGGCTGGTCCCCAGGACCTAGAATATGCCCACTAAATGTCTGGGGACTGAAGTTTGGGTGACAGGCTGACAAAAATGAAACTTTGCCATAAAATGTCAAGAGCTAAAGCAAGTGTTGGAGGATAGGGTGCCCACTGGTCAGCCTAATTGTGCAGAGATTAACCAGCCACCTCTAGGCACAGGCTTAAACAGGAGGGAGAGCAGGAGAGATGGCAGGGGGGCGGGAAGAATGAGAAAGAGTTCATGGAAAAGAAATGCCATGTATCCTGCAGCTAAGCGTGCCCAATCTCAGGACAGAAAAGAGATTACAGAGGGAAAGGGTGGTGAGGGGTCCTCCTGCCTCCCAGGAGTGACTGCCTCAGCTTCCTTGGCAAAACGCCTCTTCCTCCTCCCAGCTGGCCTCACCTCTCCCAGGTCCCATCTGTCCTGGCTGGGATGACCATGGACCCTCAGTCCTTCAGACTCTCTGTCTTTCACACCTGTCTCCCTCTGCCACCCCAGCTCTCCTCACAGTCCCCACACGTGCAGATGACTCAGAGACACAGCTGATATCTATAGGAATGTTCCAGGCCCATTGCTCTTTGATAGCTGAGTCTTATCTCCTTCCTTCCACCCCTGGCCTGGAGAAAAGTGCAGGGATTACTTGGCAGCCAGAGTCCAGGAGGAGGCGCTTGAAGCAGATGCACTTGGAACATGCTTTGCAGAAAGGGACCAAGCCGACAAGCTTGTCATTACCACATGTCGAAACTTCACTGTGTGGGGGGCACTGTATGCAAAGGGCTTCACATGGATTATCCCCCTTCCTCGCCATGTTGTACACCGATGCCATCCCCATTTCACAGCTAAAGAAGCCGAGTCTCCAAGAAGTTAAGGCACTTACCCAAATATTGTTTAAGACTATACTCTTTTTTTTTTCTTTTTTTTTTTTTTTTTTTGAAAGAGAATTTTGCTATAGGGTGCATGGTTTCCTGGTTTTGAAAGAGAATTTTGCTATAGGGTGCATGTGTTCCTGGGAGAGACAGAGAAACAAAAAGTGAGAAATCACCCCCCGGGTGGTTGGCCGTGCTGCTAACCCTTTTCCTCCAGTCTCCTCTCAGGATGTTGGACACGCATGTACACACACCTAGCATGAGTTTCAAGCTGCCGGGTCCAGGACTTGAAAGCCCTAGGACTATACTCTTCACCATTAGATTATAGATACCCACACTTGAGCACTGATTAGAATCACCCATGAGCACACTGCCTCCTGGGCTCCACCCAAAGTTCTGATTCCGTGGTCTAGGGTATGAGCATTGATTTCAGGAGTATGTTAAATCTCAAAACTCTCAGCCCCCATGCCAGGGCTTCTGGATCAGAATCTGCACTCTAACAGGATCTCTGGGTAACTCTGCACACATTCAGGTTTGAGTCTAAATATCTTTCTAAATGCACAAAGTCTGCCCAGGCACTGACATCACTGTTACCTTGTGCTCCCCCAGCTCACTGAGCAGGTGTGCAGGAGGTGCTGCCTCCCAGTGTGGAAGTGGCAGTGGCCACAAGCAAGTCCATGCATGGGAGCACCAACACTTGGCCACTCGTGATGTTGCATTACCGAACAGCACTCACTTTCCAGGGCTGAAATCAGCTCCCGCCAAGTGAAATTTCTTCTAAGATGAAGAAAACTTTTTTCTTCTCTCTTATAAATGACTAGATAGGTAACAGAGCAGCCCTGGAAGGCAGAATGCCTGTCCTGGGGGAAACTCACACATTGGAACATGAACAGAGTTGGGGAAATCTTGAGGTTTTAGGGAAAGCTTCCCTATTGGAAAATATGCCTTCTGTAGAAGGAAGTCAGCAGGGATGGGAGACAGAAAAGAGGTGATTGGCCTTGTCTTATCTCTTTACAATGTGGCCAACTGAAAAAATTTTCTAATCAAAATGATGATACAATTACATCTATTGATTTTCTACCCTATGCCAGGCACTGTACGGAGTGAGTAAATAGTAACTTCACATGCATTATCTCATTCCATGCCCTTAAAAACATTACGAAGGCCCAGCTGCAGTGGCCCCGTTGGTAGGGCACTGCAGTGCAATACTGGAGCCATGTAGGGACCCAGGTTCAGATCCTGGGCCAACCCAAACACACTGGACATTCCTGCAATCTTGGCTGGCTGGGAGGCTGGGGAAAGGATCACAGCAAAGTGAGACCTCACCAAGGGTGCCTCTCTCACTCCCTTTCTCTCATGAAAGAAAGAGACAACAATAAGCTTAAGAAAATAATAATAATACATGAGGGGGCCAGTTGGTAGCACGGTGATTAGGACAACTGGATCCCACATGGCCAATGGCATGGTTCGAGCCCCAGACCTGGCAACTTGAAAAACACACAGGCGCATGTGTGTGCATGCCCAACATCCCAACGGGAGGAGGCATTGCAGCATGACTCTCCCACTCGGGGGATGATTCCTCCCCACCTCTCTCTGGCAAATGCACATGCTCTGTGCCAAATTTAAAAAATTAAATAAATAAATAAAAGTAGGCACTCCAGTATTCTTATTCCACTTTAAAGAAAGAAACAATCGAGGCTTCACATAAAATGTCCATAGCCACACAACTGTTAAAAAGCAAGGAAGGGAAGGCAGTTAGGCTGCTTAACTCATAAGCCTCCACCACGCACCGTACCGTTCTACCTGCTGAGGAGACAGGTGTAAATAAAACAGACACCCGTGCCTTCAGAAAGCTTCTGTGCCCGTGGAGAGGGAGACACCGACAATTTGCCAATTCATCTTGATGTTGGAATCACAGCCAACGTGTAATGCTGGACTCGAGCTGCAGAAACACTGTGTACTCTGAAGAATTTAAATATTCATTATGTAATTAATGCTTTTCGGTCACAAAAAAAAAAGAAGCTTAGACTTTGTTTAAGAACAGCTTAAGTACTTATCGATTGAGAACTTTTATAACTCTCAAAATGGAGGCATCCCCGTATCTCTACAGGTATTTTAAATGAATTGAATTAATCATAGGCTTAAAAGTCTCTTGCGATCTTCGTTAACTTCCCTGGGTTTAATTAAAACATCTGTGCACTTTTAATTTATCGATTCATCCAACTCATATGTCATGTTTTTAACACACCCCAGCATGCTCTGCATCATTTTTAACCCGATTTCCACTTAACTAAAGCAATTAAATTCACCCCGGATTAATTAAAGCATCCATACTTTCGTGCTTAAGTCAGCGTGTGCTTCTTTCCCCACATGGCTCCTGAATGTCAGAGATTTGACACACCTGATGAGTTTTTTGTCCTTCTGGAAATTCTTCCCTGAATCACTTTCTTGCTTATTAATGTGCCATTTGACAGAGTGGTGGTGAGGAAGTTGGTGCACCTGAACTTTGGCCCTCTGAGCTGGAGACTCTGGCCCTGTCTGTCAGGATGCATCCTCTGCTTTCCTCTCCTCGTGGGGGTCCTGCTGGATCTTGGCCCCACTGAGACCAACTAAACTGTCTGAGAATTCTGGACAGGAATGGGGGGGGGCTGCTCAGGACGGAGGGGACC
>NW_006159712.1:3616791-3630852 GCF_000334495.1 Tupaia belangeri chinensis | reverse complement strand
AATTGCGCCCTGGAGCTGCTAGCCACTTCTTCGCTCTTCCTCCCTACGCAAAGAGTCCTTTACTGCTTTGTCCATGTATTAGGTAGGGGAAACTGAGGCGCCAAGGTCAACAGGCTTCTAGGCTAGGCATAGTAAGCTGTTCACTGGGACAAGTGATCCCCCTGGAAGCTAGTTCAGATCTGGGCTCCCTTTAGCCACGGCAGCCCTGGGTGTGAACACCCTCAATTTTCCCCCCAATCTGAAAAGCCAAAGATTACTTCTCATCATTATTATTTTTTTTAAAAGATACTTTTGCTTTAGGGCACATGTGTTCACTGGAGAGAAAGAGAAAGATAGAGAGACGGAGACAGAAAGTAAGAAATCACCCCCTGGGGGGGGATGCCCACGTCACAATTCCTTCTCCCCATTCTCCTCTTAGAATTTTGGGTGTGCGCGCATGCACACACACACACACACACACACACACAGTGTGAGTTTTAAGCCACCGTGTCCAGGACTCAAACCGTAGTTAACTACATGGGAGTCCAGCAACGTAATCATTACACCATCTGCTGGCCCCATCATCATTATTTTTATCTACACTTATTTAACGGTTCATGAAGCTGAGCATCTTCTTATACTTTTATTGGCAACTGATATTGTTTCCAATAGGTCCTTTGACCCAGGTTTTCATTCACGCATCTCTTTTCTTTGATTTGTGAGAGCACTCTGTATTGCAGATACCAAACTTTATTCTGTAAAACGTGTCAGAAACATTTCTCCAGTGTGGCTCATCCCTTAATTTGGCATAGGATGTCCCTTGTCTTATAGAAGATGCAAATTTTATTTAATCAAATCTAATCTTTTCCTTTATGGTTTCTAGAATTTATGTCTATTTTACATAGCTCCCTCCCAAGGAAATGAAATTAGTTAATATTTTTCAACACTTTCATAGGTTGTTGGGGGTGTATTTTGGTATTTAACTTTTTTAAGAAAATTTTCTGGAGGGCACATGCACTCCACCAAGGAGACAGAGAGAGAGGGAAAGTGAGAAAGCATTCCCCACCCCCACGCCAGGGAGATGGTTACACCACAATCCCTTCTCTTCCTATTTTCAGGATTTGGGGTATGCGTGCACACGCATCAGGTATGTTTTTCAAGCCGCTAGATCCAAGACTTGGACTACATCATCAGCCATGAGGAATCTAGCCACCTTAACCACCAGGCCACTGGCTGGCCCTGTGTTTAAATGTTAAAATCTGTATGGAATTTGCTTTGGAAAACAGCACGGTAGCAGTCAAACTTCATTGTCCACTGACTGGATCGCCGATCACAGGGACACAGAGATGAAACGCACTTTTCCTAACACAGTTTAGCTCAGCTAAAATAATCCTACATCCTTGAAAGACAAGGGGGCAGCAGTTTGGATTTGGGGGACACTAAACTCTGGTGTTCTAGCCTCTGTGACTCAGATATCACATCCTCAGCGAAGTCAAGGAAGTCAGGGCGTCCTTTCCCATCACTTTTTCTCCACCGCCCAACCTAACTACGGACACACAGTAGGTTATTCATCAAGACAGCGTGACCGTTGGGTCATCGTAAAAGTCATGACACATGTTGGCATCGAAAGGCATGGAAAGATATGTCCTCACTTTTCCAAAAACCCAATACTTACATCCCAAATTGTTAGTGTTGACCATTTACCCAGGGTGCTAGATTCGAGTATTGTCAAGTTTCCTTTCGAAAAGGGTTTTAAATCAGATCACAAATACTTTTGAAAAGATGCATTTTTTAAATTCCTTTATCATGTCTCGTGTAGCCCACTAATTATTTGTCAAGCAGCAGGCCTTTCCCTCAGCTTCGATGACTGAGTTTCACTAACAACCTCCAACTTCTCTCCAAGGATTCTCTCTACTATAAGCTCTCAGTGGATAGGACTTGTTTTTTGTTTTGTTTTGTTTTTTAAAAAAAAAAAAAAAAAGCAGTAGACATAGGAGGACCAGCTGGTGGCCTGGTAGTTAAGGGAGCTGGATCCCACACAGCTACCTCGTGGTTTAAGTCTCAGCACTGGCAGCTTGAAAAACACACTGAGCACATATGTGTGCATGCCCAAAGTCCTGACAGGACAGGATAGAAGAGATTGTGGCATGACCATTCCCCATAGTGGTTGCTTTCTCTCTCTCTCTCTCTGTCTCTGTCTCTCTCTCTCTGATAAGTGCACACACTCTCTGGCAATTTTTTTTAAAAAGAATGAAACAGGGGACCAGCAGTTAGCGTAATGACTATGTCGCTGGACTCCCACGTAGTCGACCGCAGTTCGCGTCCCAGACCCAGTGGTTTAAACTCATGCCAGGCGCATGTGCGTGCGTGCCCAAGATCCCAAGAGGAGAATGGAGGAGAAGGGATTGTGGTGTGGCCATCCCCCCTGGGGGGTGATTTCTCGCTTTCTATCCCCCTGTCTGTCTCTGTCTGTCTGGCGAGCACACGCACCCTATAGCAAAAACCTCTCAAAAAAAAAAAAAAGAACGAAACGGTAGACCTGGGTGGTTTGTCCCACCACTTCCCACTGAGTAGGTAACACTGCTGGTTCACCTTATCCCTTACAGAGAACTGGAGGAGCATGGGGTGGGAGCTCCAACATGATCGTTAAAATGAGCTTTACACCATTTAGGTGAATCTAAATTGTGTCTTTTTTTTTTTCTTTTTTTGTCATCAGCCTGTTAAGTTGTCGGTCGTTAGTGGCAGCAGTAATTTATCGTTCTTCCACGGGAGTCATAGAGCTTCCATTTACTAGATTTAGTAAAACAGCAACAGTCAATTCGTACAAACATTTTAATTAATTTTAAATAGAAGTTTGTGTCCCCAATGTTCTGCTCCTGGAAAGCCTTAGGAGGAGGAGGAGAAGGTGGGGACACAGAACACGTGCATATGGCTCCTGACTAGCTGGGATCCATGCCCGTCTACAACCAGAGACTGGAGGGGAAGAAGGAGGGGCTCTTTGTATTAGCATTATCTGATCCCCTGGTGGGAGTGTGTGTGGGGGGGGGCTGTGTTTTTTGTAATTTTATTAGCCCTTGAAGTCAGATTCGGGGTTCAGTTTGCAATTTCACAAGAGCATTCACTGACTGCCTACGGGGGCTGGTTCCTGTGGGAGCCGTTGTGACACCATTTAGGTGAATCTAAATTGTGTCTTTTTTTTTTTCTTTTTTTGTCATCAGCCTGTTAAGTTGTCGGTCGTTAGTGGCAGCAGTAATTTATCGTTCTTCCACGGGAGTCATAGAGCTTCCATTTACTAGATTTAGTAAAACAGCAACAGTCAATTCGTACAAACATTTTAATTAATTTTAAATAGAAGTTTGTGTCCCCAATGTTCTGCTCCTGGAAAGCCTTAGGAGGAGGAGGAGAAGGTGGGGACACAGAACACATGCATATGGCTCCTGACTAGCTGGGATCCATGCCCGTCTACAACCAGAGACTGGAGGGGAAGAAGGAGGGGCTCTTTGTATTAGCATTATCTGATCCCCTGGTGGGAGTGTGTGTGGGGGGGGGCTGTGTTTTTTGTAATTTTATTAGCCCTTGAAGTCAGATTCGGGGTTCAGTTTGCAATTTCACAAGAGCATTCACTGACTGCCTACGGGGGCTGGTTCCTGTGGGAGCCGTTGTGCACTTTATCCGTTTAATCTGCCTATCAACTCTGAAACAGTTTTTTTAAACTCAGTAATCTTGCCTGAGATTATTGCCAAGTTCTGGGTAGCTTGGCAAATAAGACATTGAGTTTTGAACCCAGATCATCCTGTCACCAAAACCCTTGTTCTTTCCACTTTGACCGTGGTATTTCTTCACAGAGGTTAGGGTCGGCGTTGTTTTCTGTAACCTGTCTTCCAAAATACTGATTGTGTGGGCATGGTGGCGCCCGCCCTGTGGCAAAATGCTGATTGTGTAATACTCAAAATGTAAGTGGTGTTAATTCCAGAGTTACCCACTTCACGTCTGGTCTCTGGGATGAGAATCAGGCAGACCCTTGGGTAGTGCGATCCTCTGGGATGTTACAGTGAGGATGAATTAGCTGCCCCAGAGAGAAGGCACCCTCCGTGCAGATCAGACCTGACCGCTGGAGGGCGCTCCTCCAGCATTTGTCTGCCCACTTTCTGCCCCAGGGGCACCTGGATGACTAGAAACCTTCAGCCTCCAGCTAGCCTTCTGCTTTTTCCCCTGCCATCAGCTACTCCCACCCAGTGTCCTGCTTTCCAGAGAGCATCATGGAGTTCTGCATTTTGACCACACTAGGGTCCTCCCTTGAAGGAAGGCCACATTTAGGATGTGGAGGACTCTCTGACCGAACTTTTCCACTTTTTTTTCCCTGAGTAAATTCAGTAGATCACAATTTGAATTTGATTTCCTAGACACTTCGTTTTAAATAATACCCATTCTTACTTTCTAGACAATCATATTTGTTTCCCATCAATCGGGGTTTATTCTAGAATAAATAGAACAGTTTCTAGAAACAGTTTCACACTAATAAAAAAGTCTTTATTGTGTTTTATCAATTAATAGAGACAATAGTTATGTGCGCCTTACTTTCTGCCCTCCTCTATTTTTTGGAAGGGAGGGAGAAAGGTGCGTGGAGACTAGCGGTGGTGATTTGACATACCTTTCTATGCCATTCCTGACAGCTCTTCCCGTATATAATCCTCAGGTCAGAAACAACCCTTGGGATGTGACTACACATTGAGGGGCCACACTTCTCAAGGCCTCCTTATTGCTGTGTACAGGGCTAGGAAGGGTGGTGGGAAATGTGTGGATTCTAGTCTTCCCATTCTGTTACCTAGATCAGAAATGACAAATAGGTTTCTCTTAAACACCAGCTCTCCTACTCACAAGTCTCAGCCTAGGCACTGCAGTAAAGATTCTGAGGCTCTGTCTAGGCTCAGGGAGATGAGATGCCATGATCGATTAATGATGTTTGCAGTGGTGCAGGAAGGAAGAGTGGAGTTCGTGTACAACACACATTTGCCACATCTGACTTAGAGTTTAGCGTGAGTCTCATGTGGAGCTGACACCGAACAAACTTAGTCTTCGTATCACGCTCCAAACTTCAGGAAGTCCATCGTTTCTCATACTAGTTCATACTTGTACGGTGCCTCATTTGAACCATGGACGCTGTGGGTTCAAAGCGCTTTCCTCTATCCCGTCATAGGTAATCAGCATCTGTAGTAACTCTGGACAGAAACCCTCTGCTTATACATCCTAGAAATAGGAAGCACACTCCCTGCATTTAAAGGAAGCTCATCTAAATTCAATGTGTGGCTTTGATGTTTTCCCTTTTGAACTCATTCTTTCCCTCTGGCAGATGCGTAAGGATAAGATTTCTGCAGGAAAACAAGCCCCCAATAGTTTCCACAACTGTCCTATTATGAAGCATTTTCGGGGAACCAGCCCCTCATTCAGATGTCAAGTGTTGAGATGTTTTTATTTTGGGTCAGTTTGCAATTAAGGTGAAACGTTCATGTCCCCAGAAAGAAAGGCATTGTAGGTGCAATGTGAGGTCTGCCTCAGAAACTGTTTTTTCCACATCTTTTATAAATGGCCATTTCATACATGCCCATAACCCCACCTCTCAGGAATCCCTGAACATCAGGAACACAGAAGAAAATTTACCTAATCGAGCCAACTTTGAGAAAGGTGGGACGGGAGGGGAATCAACAATGATAAATATAGTTCCTGTCCTCAGGAAGCTTTGTCTTTAGGAAAAGACAATGTAAGCTAGAGGAGCCAGCAGATGGCATGGTGGTTAAAGCACTGGATTCCCACGTGGCAGACTATGATTCAAGGCCCAAACCCAGCGGCTTGAAAAACACACCAGGAATATATGTGTGAGCATGTCCCAAAATCCTGAGAGAGGAATAGAGGAGAAGGGATTAGGGTGTGGCCATCCCCCACAGAGAGTAATTTCTCACTTTCCCCTTCTCTGTCTCTCTCAAGTGAGTGCATGCACCCTTTGAGGAAAAAAAAAAAAACTAAAAGAAAAAAATATCATAAGCTAAAGAAAAGTTAATTGCTATAAAAACTAAATAGAAACCAACCCAAATGTCCACAAAGAGATGAATGGATTGAATAATTGTGGCACATATACTCCATGGAACACTATTCAGCCAAAAAAAAAAAAACAAGACCCTGGAATTTGAAAGAAAGTGAACAAATATGGAAGATTTGTTGCTGAGTGAAGCAAGTCAGGCTATGAAACAGAGACATTGTACATCTCCACGTAACATATACCGACTGTCTGCACTCTATGGTAGAGACTGAAAGATGAGAGGGGAAGAGCATAGGAAATTTGGGGAGGAAATGGAGAGGTGAGACACTTGTGGGACACAGGTAATGTTTATTATCTGTTGACGAGGATGTGTGTGGTGGTCTCTACTGGGCTAGACTGAGGTGTATATCATGCTGGGTAAAGTCTCTTCACAGTCTGAATGATGTATAGCACCTTAATGTATGAATAATAATTTTTAAAAATTCAAGATAAATCAATAAAACCTAAACAGAAACATGACAACAAAAGGAGATTAAGAAGGCTGGCTGGGTCAGCTGACTCTAAAGAGGTATGATTGTGTGTGCAGTCGCTTCACAGCACAAGGCGCTCGCCTGGCTGTGCATGTGGCACACACAGAATTCTTGGAGCCTGTGCCTTGCAAACCACAAGTAACACCAGGAGGCCTGGAAACAACTGGGTTGGTCATTTCTGAAGGTCTCTAAATGCCAGTGTCATAGCCAGAGCCATACTTCCGTTTTAGGCTCACATTAAAAGGTTGGCAATTTAGGTCCTTTACAAATGGATCCTGCAATAAGAAGTCCAAAGCCTGATGGAGACGACTAAAACCCCATTCCCCATAAACTCTAAAAGGGAGGAATTGGCACAGTTGAAGCCAACTGGAAACAAAGACAACCTCAAACCACTGAATTTGCAACCTTCTTCCCACCAAGAGATGCCAGAGAGCCTCTGCTGAAATGGGAGCTGAGAGGGCTCTTTAGCCTGCCCTCCTCGTTTTCTAATAGTCCAGGCGTATTTTATTTTTATACTTTATTACACTTTTACACTTTAAGACAGGAGCAATTATTTCATCATGGCATCCATAAGGAAACTGAGGCAGAGACAGAGTAAGTGGCTCAACTGTGTCCCATCTCCCTTTCCTTCTAATGGACATACTTTTAGAACAAGTAGGAGTCAGCTAATCTGAAGGTAAAATGATCAGCAAAATGGATTCCAGTCCTGGACACCACCAGCACCGACAATAATGACCGAGAAGGCAGTGTCACTCAGTTAAGGTCCAGCTTTGGAGCCGCCACCCTAGCTCCCATTGGGCTCCTCTGCTTGTGAGCTGTAGGACTGTGGGCAATAACTTCACCACCATCTGAACTTCATCTGTAAAATGGGGTTCCCGATTGCAAGCTTTACCTGATACGGTCATTCTAGTGCTTTAAATAAAAATTGCACATGGAGCATTCTGCACAGTGCCAAGCCCTTAAGCATCTAGTTGGTGGTAGCTGCTGCCATTAATAGCATTGTTGTTGTTCATTTGATGGCACAGATGGCACTGCACCTCCCTGATCAGAGCCTCCCAGCCTGGGACATGGTTGCAAAGCCACGTTGCCAGGCAGGCCCTCCCTCCTTCAGCTGACACAGCCCTTCGGTCTCAGCCCCTTGTGACATGGTGTTCTGACTTTGGTTTCTGCAGCCGCTTGCCCTGTCCTGTGCAGTGGGAACGGACAGTATTCTAAAGGGACGTGCCAGTGCTACAGCGGCTGGAAAGGCGCAGAGTGTGACGTGCCCATGAATCAGTGCATCGATCCTTCCTGCGGAGGCCAGGGCTCTTGCATTGATGGGAACTGTGTCTGCTCTGCTGGCTACAAAGGCGAGCACTGCGAGGAAGGTAAGCACCCGCAGGCCAGCGAGCAGCCCTGGAGGCATTTGCAGGGCCTGACCTTTGCTAATGAACCTGGTCCCAGGCTCTGTGTTTTGCAAAGGAGGCTTCAACATTTTGCACAGAAAACTTCAAGCCCATAGACTTAGATGATTTATTTAGTTGCAGAACAGAAACGGCCTATGGAGATGGGTTTTCGAAGGAATGTTTTATCTTCCTTTATAGAAATTAGCTTCATTTCTCTTCTATTTTTCTCTTTAAATCACTCTGACTTTCTGGCTTCTCTTTTCCTCTATTCTCCCCCATCCTTCTCTTTTCTACATCTCTTCTTCTCCCCCTCTCCTTATCACCCTCTCCCTTTTCTTCCCCTTTATTCAAAAATCTCTGAACTGAGAATTACTGAAGCTACCCAGAAAAAAAGAAACAAGAATCTCTCTAAGCCCCCTATCTTCCACAAAGCTGCATTTTGGCTTTGGAGGGTTTTGCGGGGGTGGGGGGCAGAGGGGTGTTTTTTAACTCTTCCTGGTAGTTTAGGACCCATATACATCTGTATAAATATTCCAGCAAAAGTGAGATCAACAATAGAGAGCAGTCGAACTTGAAAAACTGTAGGTATCGATATCATTGAGAAACACCATGTAGGGCAAATTAGCCTTGTTACCTACAATCACAGAGAGCGAGAGGAGTGTGGGTGTGCAGAGGGGGCTGGGATTTGATGAATTGTGAAGAGCTCGCCATTGCAGGCACTTAAGAGCCTCTAGCACACATGGGTAAAAACGGGATGTTATAAACCGAATCCACTGTGACAAAATAGGGTCAGAGATCAGGCTCAGAATCAAGAGAGGAGGGAAGGAACTGAGAGAAAGAGCACCTCTCCAGTGGTGTTCAGAAAATGGCTCTCACTGGTTAGTTCTTTCAGGAGAGTTATTTTGTACCAAAGTGTAGGGACTGACTTGTAGAACTCATAAGGCAAGAGAACTGGAGCCAAACTTCCTGTCTCTATCCCCCATCCTCTGTGTTTGCCCTTCCTAAATAGGGTCTCTAGTTGCCAGCTTCTTCTCACCGTAGGAAGAAGCCACCACAGCTGGCAGGAAGGTGAGGACTTAGCACCCCTCAGCCCATTGCTCACTCTTCAACCTTTGCATGGCTCAGTCCTGGTCTTCCACCTGAGCTCCTCTTCTCTGAATCATCTGCCAGTGAAACGCCCCCGGACAGCTCAAACAGCCTTTTCTCCTCCCATGTTGCCAGTGGAAATACAAATGCCAGCTCCCCCAGCAACCCAAGGGAAGCAGTGAAGCCTCTATGTGCAGGACGGCTTGAAATGACCAGCCAGGGCGTCCCAGTAGAAAAGACCTCATTGGTCTGGGACCAGCAGTTAGCGTAATGGCTATGTCGCTGGACTCCCACGTAGTCGACCGCGATTCAAGTCCTGGATCCGGAGACTTAAACTCATGCCGGGCGCGTGTGCATGCATGCCCAAGATCCCGAGGGGAGAATGGAGGAGAAGGGATTGCGGCGTGGCCATCCCCCCTGGGGGGTGGTTTCTCGCTTTCTATCTCTCTGTCTCTCTCTGTCTTTCTGGCGAGCGCACACGCCCTATAGTGAAAACCTCTCCAAAAAGAAAAAAAAAAGAAAAGACCTCATTGGTCATTTCAGGCAACTGTTCCCTCTCAGCTTCTCATAATCACACCGATGACGAGGGATCTCAAGTTCTGTGAAGTTCTCAGTGCTAGTGGATTCGGTCTCTCATCCCATTAACTTAGAGATTTCCAGAGTTCTGCACAAAGTAACCAAGCATGACAGCTCTCACCACAAAGTAATGACAGTGCCTTGTCCTTCCATACACTCGCACAGACTTCCCTTGTGAAGCCTCCCCCCACTCCATGGTTTTTAGAACTATGGATACAAAGAATCAGCTTCCATAGCATTATTCTTGTAAGATTTTTCAATATACCAATAGTAATGCTCTTAGTGGGGCCCAGGAGTCTGACCCCAGATCTTCCCTTGCTCAATTCTCTCTCTATTTTTCCCTCTTTTTTAAAAGGTAGCTTCCCTATGTCTGCATCATAAAACCAAATTGGGAGTTTGGAGGGAGGAAATACTGATTTAATAACCCTGCATGAAAGGTTAAAGTTCTTAAAGATAAATGGATTGCAGAAGGCAAAGCTGCATTCGCTGAAAACATGGGAGAGGCCAATAATAGACAGGCAAGGTTAAAATGACCTTTTGCATACATCATCTGGTGAGGAAAGTGCCAGCACAATGACATTGCCAGTCTTCGAGTTTTGTTCTCCAGTTAAGATGGCGCACATCTGTCTGATTGGAATTTCAAGTGATTTTTCAACTTTCTCACTATCCCAGCCAGTCTTATTTAAATGTTCAAAGTGAATTAAGTACGCCACGTGGATCATTATGAAAGGATGAAATCTCCTCTATTGATTTCTGCTACCCAAAAAGAATGAACAGGGGTGATTCATATGCTGTTTTCAAAATAGGAAATGGAATCAGAAAGTCTGGCTCAGCACTTTTTCTTCCATTTAGCTTTTTTATTTCTGATATTCATCATAGTCATAACATTCAAACAGTTTACCTGAAATGGCCATCGCAACAAAATCAATAGTTACCATCCTCCATTTTTTTGCTGCATAAACATTGTTGTATGATTAACAAATTTGCACAAGAAAATGAAAGGACATCTCCGTGAGGTTTCCATTCCATGATGTCTGGGAGAGGGAGAAAGTGACGAGAGAGGAATTGACATATTAGTTTAAATCGGCCATGTTTCCATGTCGGTTTCATGGTTGAGTCATTTTTCAATGACATTTAACTTCATAAATGTAATTCATGGTTCTTCAGGGGTTTATAGTACATATTGTTTGTAAAACTCCTTGACCTCCTTTTTTATCCTTAGGGATAGAAATTGTATTTGCAACCCTTTTTTGTCAAACCTACAGAGGGCCCAGGACTAAATGAGTTCTAATGATTTCAGCTGCCAGGGGGCTGGTGTTTCAAGGCACATGTACTTAGCTCATAAAGGCCACTGTCCCCCTTTTAAGTATCAAACTGTTTCTATTTATAAAGCTTTGCGAAATGCCATAGTCCCTCCTGCCTGCTAAAGACTCTAAGGATGTGGCTACAAGACCATCTTATGAATTGAAACCAAATTTAAAATTCATAGCAAAACTGTTTCTCTTAAAATTTGAATTTAGTTCTTCTATCAGCGGCTGTAATTACATAACACAAATGGCATATTTACTGGTATCTCTGATCAAAAAAAAATGTTAGCTCACATTTCTGGATACAGTAAGTGTTTCTTTCAATGACTTTCTAGTACTGGCTAATAAATCTCAGTAGATTTTTCTTCTCTCTTCATACCATAAATCAGGATATAGCAGACAAAGCTAATTTATCTGGAAGAAAAATGCCATATTCATTTTGGGGGGATATTATTTCATCCTCTTAAGAAAAAGATTATGATATATGTTTTGGAAAGCTCCTAGTTGTTGGCACCTCACCAATTGTTTTAAATGGCTAATTACAGATCGAGGCAGTTTTGGAGGCAATAACATGCAAGATATTTTTGTATATATTTTGAATTTGCTATATTAGAAATGGGGACAGAGTGAAAAACTAGAACTTTAGGATTTCCTGTAGTAGAAGAATATGAACATGATTGGTTCTGAATGAATTGGTTCCTGTTTTGCATATCCCAAATTACAAATTTCTTCCCAATGCAAGAAATTGTGAATATCATTTCTTTCTTATCAGTCCTTCACAATGGACGTTGGAGCCACTGATGCCAATGCTGATAAGTCGGCTGATCGTTATCACGGCGACCGTGTGCCGAGCACCTGCCACATCTCCTTTCCTGTACAGGGCACGAGGCACAGAGGCAGTGCACAACTTTTTATACGTGTCTTCTAGGGGCTTAGAACTTGCCTTCCAAATTTACCTCCAGATGTGCTCCACCACCGTGAATGGAGTAAATGTGAAGATATAAGAAAGGTCTATATCAGGGCTCAGCAGATGACATAGCAGTTACATCTCCGGACACCCACATGGCTGACCATGGTTTGAGTCCTGGACCTGATAACCTGAAACTCACACCTGGCATGTGTGTATGTGAGTGCCAAAACCCTGGGAGGAGAATGGAAGAGAAGGGATTACAGTGTGGCCATCCCCCCTGAGGGGAGTTTTCAGTTATGCTGTCAGCATGGTCCAAAAAACTCAAGAGAATTTAAAGAGGTCTCAAGCTGGCAGTCTCCCTCCCTACCCCTTTTCCCTTTCTCCCCCTGCACCCCCTCTAAGTGGCAAAGTCATGCTTTAACAGTGGTGAAATGTATGTCTTGGTTAAAGAAGGTGAGGCGACCTCCACACCTCGTTTACCAGGTAGCATCTGAGCCCTCTGCAAGAGCGCCGGTTCTTCATTCCAACCCCATGTAGTGTCCAGCCCTCTTCTCTGGTTGCCATTCCATCAGTTCCCAGGAATACCTAAGGAAACTGGCTATCCTTGGGAAAACCCTACAGTAGGAAGGAGGGGCATTCTCATGCAAAACATTCTTATCCTCAGGAATGGGTCTTTGCAGATCACGCCTCTTCTCAGTGAGTTGATTCCTGAGTAATAATCCTCAAGTTACAGACTAGAATGTATATTCACTCTGATGATCAAAATGACAAAACAACTGACGATGAACTAGGCGAGACTACAGTGACCAGAGTCTGACCATTCACTCACCTGATTGGCTATCTGGTGGAACACTGGTACCCTAGTCACATGTACGCAGCCCACTCAAGATTACCTGTAGGACAGTTGTCCCCTTTGGGTCATGTTGACACCCAAATTTACCTCTTCCCCCTGCACATTTACTAACTCCTCAAGTAGGTGTGAGCTCAGAGAATGAAAACTAATTTTAGACTTAGCCAAAGTGAAACTTAATTAGGAAAATGACTCACTTATGAGTTTCATTGGTTTTCTTTTTAATCCTCTGTTACCTTTTGAAGTCAAGTATTAGCAAAGTTAGCATGAGCCTCTCTATAGTGTGGGATAATTCAGTTTGGCAATACATGCAGAGACACCACAGGTATTCATATTTCCAATCACAGAAGATCCGATATGGTTCGGTCAAGGCACTAGTAATTTTAAGTGCAAGGTGCTGAAGGTGGAATGGTATACCAGTATATCTTATTCCGCCTAATTCTGCTAGAGACATCCTCCTTTTTCTCTTATATCCTCTTCAACTTTGAGATTTGGTGTTATAGCTCGTAAAAAGCCTCTCACTGTTTGCAGGTGACCTTCAAGAGATCATGTAAGTACCACCTGGACTGCTCTGTTTCCTTGCAAGTGTATAGGAAATGGTCAACCATGGTCCATTCAGCACTGAGCCCATGTCTCATGGCCCATTGCCTATGAGTGGTCAACACTTTTCCTCTTTGTTTTTCTTTTCTTTTTTTTTATTTCAGTTGATTGCTTGGATCCCACCTGCTCCAGCCATGGGGTCTGTGTGAATGGAGAATGCCTTTGTAGCCCTGGCTGGGGTGGCCTAAACTGTGAGCTGGCGAGAGTCCAGTGTCCAGACCAATGCAGCGGGCACGGCACGTACCTCCCGGACACGGGCCTCTGCAGCTGCGATCCCAACTGGATGGGTCCTGACTGCTCCGTCGGTAAGCCAGGAGGTTTTCTCTCTCGCTTTCCCCACACTCTGCCCTGTTCTCCATCCCAATCCCACTGAGGTGGGAATCTACTCTTCACACGGAGCTAGGGACAGGGGACTCGGCTCAGTTATGTGGTGCCTTTCTCACTCTCTTCTCAGTCATGGAGTCTGTGATCTTTGAGGAACAAAAAATCCTGTGTTGGTTCTTGTGCCTCGTTGGTTCTGTCACCCCAAATGGATGAGGGGCCCAGGAGGGATGCTTCTATTTGCATTCTAGGTTTTCTTATGTACACTCCCTAAAGGTACCAGAAAACAAAACAGAACAATTCAGTCCCAGACAAACTGAATGGAACGTCCTATAAAACAGAAAAGATGCTCCCTCGGGGTGCCGTGTGAACATGTTATAAAGCTCTACAATACTCCAGTGACAGGAAAATAATGAAGTTGCACTGTACACTTTATTTTCCTAAAATTAAGGGTATGTGTCTTACCTCCCGAGTGACCTTAAA
>NW_006159712.1:3614719-3616141 GCF_000334495.1 Tupaia belangeri chinensis | reverse complement strand
AAATTGTAGCGGTTAAACAGTTCAAGCCAATCCCAGCCTTCCCGAGAAAGACTCCGTTCACACTGACAAGTGCCTATCCAAGCAAGCGATCATCATTCCGCCCCCTTCCTCGGGGTAGTGAGACAGCTGTCAGATTGCCATGGCAATCAGGAAGGGAGTAGATGTGAGGCTTTGCCTACAATGGGAAAGAAATGAATATTTCATTCCAAAAAGAAAAAAAGAGGACTTAGTTAAAATGGGCTATTTTGGGCTGTCTTCTCAGCCCACTTGACTCTGGCTTCAATTCTAATGCTGGTGGTCCTGGCAGAGCTCTGCAGAAGATGGGGGGAGGCAGGGAGCCCCAGATCCAAGGCTCTATTTGTGCTACAGACATGCTGTGTGACTTTGAGTAAGTCACTGACCCCTGCCCCCGGTCTAGTTTCCACTCCCCCAGTAGACGGTTGTAAGGATGAATGTCTGGCACGTGCTTGTCCTCGCGTGAGAGGTCTGAACGCCAGAGAGTGCATATCTGTCTGTCTGTCTCTTCCCAACCACAAAAGACTTTGAGCTCCTTTGAGAAAGAGGCCGTGTAAATGCAGCACGGTGGCAGTGGTTGTCACCACCACCAGGTGCAATCGGGGAACGGGTGGGTCTGTGGTCATCACTGGACAGAGCTGTGGGGTCACCAGTCGGCCTCTTGGGCTTGGCCAGTTCAGGCTTTCAAGGCAGGAAGAAGCCCCGCTGGCTGGGGAGTTAGGACCCATACAGTGTCTTTTCAAGCGGGTATTTCCCGGGTAGCGTTGCCAAACCAGAGCCACTGCCTGACTGCTCTTGAGACGGTCTCAATCCCTGGAAGAGTGGTTCTCACACCCTTAGTGAGTATCAAAACCACCTGGAGGACTTGTTAAAACACTGTTTCTGAGCCCTGCTCCCAGAGTTTCTAATGCAATTGTTCTAACCAGGGCATGAGAATGTACATCCGTAACAAGTTCCTGAGTGATGCCGATGCTGCTGGTCCAGGGACCACACTTTGAGAACCCCGATGCTGCTGGTCCAGGGACCACACTTTGAGAACCACTGCTCTAGGAAGAAAAACAACAACAACATCCGTAACAAGTTCCTGAGTGATGCCGATGCTGCTGGTCCAGGGACCACACTTTGAGAACCACTGCTCTAGAAAGAAAAACAACAACAACGAAATTCTAACAGTGGATCCCCCCCAGCCAGCAGAGGAAGGTGCCTGGGCCTCCAGGCCTGCTTCAGGGACCTGGGCCATGTGTGTGGTCTGGCCTCCACGAGGGTTTCCCCAGCTGTGGTGTTGAGCTGTAATCATTGTTTTTCTTCCAGAAGTGTGCTCAGTAGACTGTGGCACTCACGGCGTCTGCATCGGGGGAGCCTGCCGCTGTGAAGAGGGCTGGACAGGCCCAGCTTGTGACCAGCGCG
>NW_006159712.1:3613121-3614440 GCF_000334495.1 Tupaia belangeri chinensis | reverse complement strand
AAATTGTAGCGGTTCAACAGTTCAAGCCAATCCCAGCCTTCCCGAGAAAGACTCCGTTCACACTGACAAGTGCCTATCCAAGCAAGCGATCATCATTCCGCCCCCTTCCTCGGGGTAGTGAGACAGCTGTCAGATTGCCATGGCAATCAGGAAGGGAGTAGATGTGAGGCTTTGCCTACAATGGGAAAGAAATGAATATTTCATTCCAAAAAGAAAAAAAGAGGACTTAGTTAAAATGGGCTATTTTGGGCTGTCTTCTCAGCCCACTTGACTCTGGCTTCAATTCTAATGCTGGTGGTCCTGGCAGAGCTCTGCAGAAGATGGGGGGAGGCAGGGAGCCCCAGATCCAAGGCTCTATTTGTGCTACAGACATGCTGTGTGACTTTGAGTAAGTCACTGACCCCTGCCCCCGGTCTAGTTTCCACTCCCCCAGTAGACGGTTGTAAGGATGAATGTCTGGCACGTGCTTGTCCTCGCGTGAGAGGTCTGAACGCCAGAGAGTGCATATCTGTCTGTCTGTCTCTTCCCAACCACAAAAGACTTTGAGCTCCTTTGAGAAAGAGGCCGTGTAAATGCAGCACGGTGGCAGTGGTTGTCACCACCACCAGGTTGCCCCCACCACCAGGTGCAATCGGGGAACGGGTGGGTCTGTGGTCATCACTGGACAGAGCCGTGGGGTCACCAGTCGGCCTCTTGGGCTTGGCCAGTTCAGGCTTTCAAGGCAGGAAGAAGCCCCGCTGGCTGGGGAGTTAGGACCCATACGGTGTCTTTTCAAGCGGGTACTTCCCGGGTAGCGTTGCCAAACCAGAGCCACTGCCTGACTGCTCTTGAGACGGTCTCAATCCCTGGCAGAGTGGGTTAAAACACCGTTTCTGAGCCCTGCTCCCAGAGTTTCTAATGCAATTGTTCTAACCAGGGCATGAGAATGTACATCCGTAACAAGTTCCTGAGTGATGCCGATGCTGCTGGTCCAGGGACCACACTTTGAGAACCACTGCTCTAGAAAGAAAAACAACAACAACGAAATTCTAACAGTGGATTCCCCCCAGCCAGCAGAGGAAGGTGCCTGGGCCTCCAGGCCTGCTTCAGGGACCTGGGCCATGTGTGTGGTCTGGCCTCCACGAGGGTTTCCCCAGCTGTGGTGTTGAGCTGTAATCATTGTTTTTCTTCCAGAAGTGTGCTCAGTAGACTGTGGCACTCACGGCGTCTGCATCGGGGGAGCCTGCCGCTGTGAAGAGGGCTGGACAGGCCCAGCTTGTGACCAGCGCGTGTGCCACCCCCGCTGCATTGAGCACGGGACCTGTAAAGATGGCAAATGT
>NW_006159712.1:3610543-3613090 GCF_000334495.1 Tupaia belangeri chinensis | reverse complement strand
CCGAGAGGGCTGGAATGGTGAACACTGCACCATTGGTAGGCAAACGGCAGGCACCGAAACAGGCACATATTGCTTTATTTTCATAAATCGTAGATCTATAGTGACGGTCGCGCATTGCAACGGGCTGTTCCTTCAGGGACACAAGTGCTCTCCAACATTTCTGCTGCCTCCTCAAATCTCTGGGGAATAGGGAAAGGGAATAGTGAAGTCCTGAAATGGAAGGAGCTTTTCCATCCTTCCAGAATTCCGGGGTGGGGAGAAAGGAACCTGAGCAGACAAGACACCCATCCAACTTCTGCCCTGGAGGGGAGAGAATGCACACGCATGGGAAATTGTCAGTGCCTGGAGGCTGCAAGCCTCCCAAGTCACTGGTCTGCCAGAGCTTCCTTCTCCAGCACTTGCTGATTCTAGGCCAGGGTAGAGCAGCAGGACTCCTGGTGTCTTGGGCAGCCATTCACTACTGCAATAGGCTCAAGCACCTTCTTGCTGTCCCACGGTGCAGTCCTCAGGCTCCTGACCCTCTTCATCACCTCCACCACCATGAAGTGTTTCCTCCTTTGCTCCCATTTCATTCTCACTCTGCCACCTGGCTAGTTGAAGAAACTTCAAAAAGTTTGTGGAAAAGTGGATAAAATACAAGTTTATTCTGGTGCGAAAAGAATCTTTAAATTCCACACACGGGTTTTCCGTAATATGCATTTCCCACGAACTTCTTGAAAACCTTTCACCTAAGCTTCTTCCCCAAGATAATCTTTGTTAAAAAGTCATGGTTTTAAAGTTTCTTGGGTTTTGGTCTTACTTGTTGTCATCACTGTGGTGTGGACAACGCTGGATTGAATACACCTTATCCCTTTGGAAGAAGAGCTGAGAGCCGATGCTTTCTGACTTTCCACATCACTCAAACAGCTGGGATTACTAAGTTGTCAACCTCAGCATCATTTTACCTCCAGTTTTTACTTTTGTTGTTTAGTTAAGTCAAGCCTCAGAGCCATTTCATGCCTAGCCGGCTAATCTATTGGGTTGTCGGAAAAGTCATGACGTGTTTTTCTACGTTTTTCTCTGTGTCATGACCTTTCCAACGACCCAATTCTTTGCCTGCATGAAAATTCTCAGGGAAGTTTCCAGCCCAACTACTGTTTGCCCCCTTGATTCTAGTCATCAAGCTGGGGACCCTCCCCTCTGTGCTAGCCCAAAACCCTCCACCACAGACAGGCCACTTAGGGTAAGAGACAGGGTTGGAGCTTGCCCAGGACTGACTCATGAGCTCAGACTCAGTTTCCCATGCTGTTCATTTGGGCAGTTAAGCAGAGATCAAGTGGGCTGACTCTGCTCAGATTTCCCCGGTTCCACCTAATTGGGCATCCTGGGGGCAGCATGCCAATCAGGGCCATGACCGCAGCACCGAAGCCCTGCTGGGACAGTCTGTTGGCAGTGAATTGTTTTTGCAATCTCTCAATGACGCTCCAGGTCCTGCTTCCCCTGCAGTTGCTTTCATCTTCAGCTCCCTGCAGGGTCTGAGGGATAATTCAGAAGACTTTCCAGGGAGGGATGTGCACAGCCCAACACCAAGACTGCTCTTACTATAGCCCTGACTCTGCAGGGGCCTTCCTCTTGATGCGCTTTTGCATGTCGGGTGTGATTAATTACAGACTTCTCCCACCCCCATAATGCCATTACCTCTGCCCCTCCCCCCCAAAAAAAAGTTCTTGCTAATCAACAACCTTTGAGCAGATAATCCTACTTTGTCTCAGTTCATACAGTTCAACCTCCCCTCCCCTTTGCTCCCCCTCTCCACACCTGAGGGAAGAGGGCAGCATTTGTGTTCCCACCATGGTCCCGCTGACTCTCTTGCCTACAACCTATCTTTACTCTGGAAATAACTCTCAAGAGGGCAGTCCAGACAGATCAGAGCAGGAGTCAACACGTCATGGCTAGTGGGCTGGCTCTGGCCCACTGCATACTTTTCTTTGGCCTACAAACTAACAGTTTTCACATTTTCTAAGGGTTGAAAAAAACTCCCAAAGAAAAACATTTCGGACTCATGACAGTTCTATAAAATTAAAACTTCAGTGTCAATAATCAAAATGTTATTAAAGGGCAGTCACACCCATTTCACTGAGGTCTTAGAAGCTTCCACCTGTATCTCCAGGTTGAGTAATTGTGAGAGACCAATGTCCCAGAAGGGTATGATTTTAAGTCTCTACAGGAAAAAAATAAGGCTGACTCCTGCCCTAGATAGAGTTACACAAGTCTAGAGGAAGGGAGAAGGAAAAGGGAGGCAGGTCAACACTCTCATTCAGAAAAGGACTTACAAATGATGGCTTTAAGAAGATTAGAGGCCAAAACAAAGGGAAAAAGTCCAGATATCACAGAGTAGGAGTGGAGAAAAAAACAATATGTGAATTGAAATGTCTTTAGGATCTTTGAGAATGAGTTGGAGATGACAAGCTGGGTCTCAGTAGAGGAAGGCAGAGATGGCCCACCGGATATCACAGATGCTATAGTCAATCCAGTCCTTTGTGTGAGATGAATTAGAAAAAGGCATTC
>NW_006159712.1:3596566-3610522 GCF_000334495.1 Tupaia belangeri chinensis | reverse complement strand
ATTCCTGCTCCTTAAAGTGTTCAGCCCAAGCATCACATCTCTGTGCGACGAGATACAAGCCTTCTTGAGAGATGCAGAGAGCATGCAAATTCCTATGTCAGGTAAAGCTTCCCAAATCAAGAGGTGCTGGTTCAGGAAACTCTCTTGTTCAGAATTATAATCTCCTGTGACTTTAGAGTTCATGCGATGTATATTACAAAGATCTTTATCACCAAAGCCTTTCCTTGTGAGAAATTAGGGTTCTGTGGCTTTATTAGTAAGACGTGTCATCTCCTTGCAGTTATGTTCACTGAGGTTTTTCTCGAAAACATAAGTCAAACCTCCCTTGGTTGGTGAAACGTGCTATTCAAAAACGAGGGAGAGGCTTGCTGGTGCATAATTGCTTCTTTTCCTTCTCAGCCTCTGGCCCCCAGTGCTGTTTTGTGGAGTTTCAGTCATCAGTTTGAGCAGACACTCCTGTCATTTCACTTAAAGTAAATGCCACAATTTACAAGCCCAGAATCAGTCCTCCTCCTCAGGGATACTGACAGTCAGAAAGGAAAGGGAGGTTCTTTGGTCCTTTCCAAGCAGAGCCTCAAATGCTATAGTTTGAAAATAGAAAATAAATAAGAGTGAAATGGCACCTTGTCAGCAAACAGTACATCAGGAGACTTAGGGTAAGGCAGAAACATGGGTGGTTAGTGTGGGATACTCGGGTTGTCTGTAGCCTGTTTTGAAAAGGTCGTCGTAAGGTGGTTTTCTTGGGGTCACTGCAAATAGTCAACAGAACAGGTCAAATCAGCACCGTGGATTGCATTTATTGTACTAAACGAAACAAGAAGGTAGATGGGAGAGTGAGTGAGGATGAAAGAACAGACATCTAAAAGTCAACTAAAAGCACCAGTATCTGTCCATGTTTGGTCAAATGCATTTCTGGAATTTGCAACCAAATGATTTATATTTGGAAATACAGCACATATTACTAACGACTTCAGCATGAGGTATAACGTTGCAGCGTTGACTGTTAGCGCTAACTTATCAGCAAGCTGAATTCTACCATGCAGTTATTTTTACCTCTTTCTGACAAGTGAAATACCAGGTATGGCTAAAATCTACAGAATTACATAGATGCAAAATATATTTTATATCCAAATCAACCACAGTTCATGTGTACCTTTGGAATATGATAACATTATTTGGAAAGGCTATAGTTTACTCTTGTGAATAGTCAGAAGGCATATTGTATGGTTAGAAGAGTTTTATTCTTTAAAATATAATCTTAAAATGGGTTTTTGCTGTTATCACTACCGCCTGCCACCTCTGCTGCCACCATCCCTTATTAATACTGGGGATCTAGTATCAAAAGGTCATCCACAGCCTCTAACACCAGGGCATGAAGGAACTATAGAATTTTTATTAGGTCACAATCACTATGAACTACAGTAAACTTAGATAAGTATCTCTTATGTTATAAAGAGATAAAGTAGATGCTAGCGTGTTTCGTAAGCACAATAATTGGGCAAAGTGGGACAAACAAACATTTGCATTAAGAGAGGATGCAAGGAGGGGAGCTAAATGCTAATAGTGGCCTGTTGTGGTTATCCCTAGACTGTGACTTTCCAAACACCCACTCCCAATAATACCGACTAACAGCCCCACAGACTGACTACCAACCCTGAGCACCTGCCAACCCCGGGGGGACTGTTGGGTATCTGGCTAGCGAGCAAGGTCTTCACTGGTTATTCCAACTTGTGTATTTTCTCTGTCTGGTCCTGACCTTCAGTTGCATTTCAGAACCATGAGGACTTGATTCCTAGGACCTTATGGAGCTGGGTAACCCGCCCAGGTGCCACAAGTCAGAACAGTTTTCTTTTCCCTCTATTGCACTGGGCCCTTCTATTTTTCCTCTTTAATTGGTTGGGGAAAGAAATAGGTTCCTGTGATGTTAATAAGGAAAATGAATCTTTACCCAGGGTAAAACCAGCCGTGCGACAATCTGATGTGCTGATTAAGTGATTGTCATCAGAAGTAGACAGGGTCACAGTCCAAGAGGGAGAGAGGGAGAGAGCTTCTGAACAACAGGGAACAGGCTGGGAAGCACGAGCCTGTCAGAATTAACCACCTTCAGTCTGAGGACAGCTGCTTCTGCATTGCATTCCAGTTTTCCAGTTTCATTCTAAGTTATAGGATTTTTTTTTTTTAATAGCTATTGTCCTTGAACATTTGAGCTTTCATGACTCTACAATGAGATCAAGTTGAGATGAAATTAGCCACTGTGGAGCCATCCTGACTACCAGGTCTGGAAAGCAGCTAATTCTGATTGGCTAATTAGCCTGTTCTCCTGGGGGGCCCTTGTGGAAGCTATCCTTGGAATTGTTTTATTTTTTTGGTTTTTGCTTTTTAAAGTAAAAACCTGAAGCATTGACTTTTCACTGGTAAAGGTTATGGGACAAACCTTAAGCAGAGTGCAAAATGTGTTCCATTGCTGATTCTCCCCAACTCATGATTGGGCAGAAATGTGAGCCTTCTCACTGCAAATCAGGAGTCACCACATGAGCAGATATTCCCTTTGAGTCTGGGTCAGACTCTCTGCCTGAGATCTCCCATCCAAATCCAGAACTAAAAGCTGGCTGGGAGACCCTGCAACAACAGGGCTGGCCCTATACCTCAGCAGTTAAAGGAGCCGGATCACACATGGCCTCCCTAGTTCTAGTCTTGGCCCAAGTGGTTTGAAAAACATGCTGGATGCATGCATGTGCATGCCTATAATTCTGACAGAGAGAAAAATGGAGGAAATAGGATTGTGGCAAGGTCATACCCCATTGTGTGTGGGGGGATGCTTTCTCACTTTCTCTTTCTCTCTCTGGTAGGTACCCACACTCTCTGGCAATTAAGAAAAAAATTAAACAAATTTTGTAAAAGTTACAGGGACATATTTTCATGTCACTGCAAAAAAAAAAAAAAAAAAACTAAAAGAAATAAATAAAAGAAGTAACAGTTACAAGTAGTGCAATGCTCCTGGGAGTGTTTGGTTGTTTATCTTAGATATTGAAGACCATCATTTCAACATCATTTGGAAAGTAGGCAAAATAGAAACAAACTTGATCCTAACTTTATGATTCAACTATTCTGTAGTCTTTAGATTTCTTATGTGATTTAATAATATCTTCCATGTAACAAACTCCCACCCCAAAAGAAAAGGGAAGACAAATTCTTGGCATTTGGTTCTGTGGGGAGACGTGACTTGAATGGTAGCTCCTCCGTGCCATTTAAGTCACTACATGAACATTCCCGTAATGTTTCTAGAACTAGCTTGAAGTCCACAGTGACAGGGCAATATCCAACACATAAAATATCTTTATTATTGTTTTTAAAGAGAGATTTTTTGCTATAAGGCACATACACTCGCTTGAGAGAAAGAGAGACAGAGAGATATAAAGTGAGAAATCACCCCCCCAAAGGGGATGGCCATGCCACAATCCCTTCTCCATTCTCCTCTTGGGATTTTGGGCATGCACAGGCCTGGTGTGAGTTTTAAGTCACCAGGTCCAGGACTTGAACCATGGCCAACTACATGGAAGTCCAGTGATGTAATCATTACACCATCTGCTGGTCCCAAAATATCTTGGTTTAAGATATTTCTTACTTTATAAGAGCAAAGAACTAAAAACAGCTAGGAAATTTTGAAACATAAACTTATGGGTGAGAGTTAACATGAGGAACATTCCAGACTCAAAAGGAAAGAAAACATAAGAAAATAAGAGCTGTTGGGGGAAAATGGGCTATGTTGCTCTCATGTACAGTCACTGCTCTCTGTGTGAGTTTTCCAGAGACTCAGCAGTCCTCCCAGGTCTTTGGTTCTTGGATCCCATGACAAGCACTGAAGACTACATTAAAGGATAAGGGAAAACACAAAAGGCCCTAGAGAGCTGAGTTCTCTTAGACACTGGTGATGGACACCTTTCTCATCACTTGGTATCTGGTACATTGTATTGTATTTGGTCATCGGAAAAGTCATGACCTTTTTCTATGTAAAAATGCATCATGACTTCTCGGACAATGCAATAGTATCATGAAAAGCAGACTAGCTGGTGAAGAGGGCTGTCTGTGTCCTAGGCTTGACTCTGCCACGAGCATTCTGTGTCCTAGAGCAAGTCAACACGTTTTTTGACCTCATGTGACCAAAGAAGGAGTTACCTCACATCATTGCTTCCCAAAGCATGATTTAAAAAAAAAAAAAAGGATACTTTTTATTGGTGTACAAATATACTTTATTGAACAGTTATGTAGGACTTTAAAAAGAAAAGTATTAGGTAAAACTGTAACTAGCACATCAATCTCATGATTATACAGATAATATTGCTTAGGGATAGGGATATGGCAGAAGTAGGTAGCAATATTAGGCCTGAGTAAATTTAAAGAAAAATATTAAGTAAATAGCAGTGCAGATATTGCAAATATCATAAATGCAATATGTGATTGACAGAATTTAGAACACACTTGAATGAGATGATCTCTAAGGACCTGTCCATTCCCAAGATTTTATTGCTTTTGGTGCAGAATCATCTGAATGGGCCATTCTAATGCAATCAAGCCTTTCTCTCTTGTGTAGGGCAGGTTTTCTGTAGTCCCCACAGTATGTAGTGCCCAGCAATATGTACTAGACACTTTCCATTAAAGGAATGGGCAGGGCAGAGTGTTGCCCCCTGTGATGCCTCTTGAATTTCTGAGAATTGTTAAGGGTGCTTTTCAGTTAGTTCAGTACTTCATTTATCTGCTCTCCTCAGCTCCATTAATATCCAGTTTACCGAAGGAATCTTTTCTGTACATTGAAAAACTTTCTTGAATAGGTTGAATAATTAGGCCCCACTTTAGTCATCTGCATCTTTTAAAAGGAGATGGGCCAGCAGGTGGCATGGAGGAGGTTAAGGCAGCTGAATGGCCAACTGTGTGGTTCAAAATCATGTGGCATGAAAATCATGCCAGGTGCATGTGCATGCATGCCACAAATCCTGAGAGGAGTCTGGAGGAGAAGGAACTGTGGTGTGGCCATTCCCTATGGGGTGATTTCTCTCTTTACCTCCCTCCCTCCCTCCTTCCTTTCCTCCCTCGCGCTCGCTCGCTCTCTCTCCCTCCCTCCTTCCCTCCCTCCCTCGCTCCCTCCAGCAAGTGCACATACCCTTTAGCATACTAAAAGAAGAGAGAGAGTTGGCATTAAAACATAGCTGTCTGTATCGACTTCACTTAGATTCGTAACAATGAAAGCATGATAATGACGTGCTGAAGAAGAGCCCAGGCTTTGTGTCAGTCTGCCGGAGACCAAATCCTGGCAGCTTTTCTAAACCTCATGTGCCCCAGTCTCTTTGTAAAGTAGGGGTAGAGAGAGTACCTGTCTCAGTGGGTTGTACGGAAAAGGATTTGGTACAGTACGTACCGTAGGCTAGAGCCAAATAAAATGTAAGCTAATGTCATCTTTCCCCACCGTCATTTCCTAGTACCAAAGTAAGATCAATTAAAGGGCAAGGAGGGAATCTTCAAAATAAAATTTTCATTAAGACATTTCTGCCACCTTCAACCTCCATTTCCCAAATCTAGCTCCAATCCATCAAGCAGCTAGTAAGCATGTCAGAAATAGCACCCACCCACTGTTTATTTTCCAAACGAAGTTCTGTTCTACAACCTACCAGCATCTGGTTCTTACAGAGAAATATAAACCCTCTTTTACCTAGAATTGAACCTGCTCATCTTACCAAGCACCCTGATAGAATCAAGTTTTTATACTAATGATTATTGTAAAATTGGGATTTGCTCTTTTTGATCAAAGTTAGACATCTTATACACATTGTGCGGTAGTAAGAGGTCTATGAGAATTGTTTTTTAATTCTGGGTCTTATTTTTTTATTAGTGCAATTCAGAAGAAAAAAACTTCTCCTTTGAAGTGTTACTTGAAAATCTGTTAGGGAACAGAATAACGTTTTCATTTTTCTGTGAGACCGAAAGCAAGCGTGTGCACACACATGAGTACAGAGGAAGAGAGACATTTTTTAAAGGGGGGAGAGAGAGATTTTTGGGAGTCTCTTCCCATGTCTCTGTCTCCCTGCCCCAGCCTGGCAGTTAGGACAACAGGCATATGCCTCCACACCCTGCCTGTTTTGGGGTGAAGGGGGCCAGGAAATCATCCTGGACCTCTCCTAAAGGCCTTTGCCCCTGGACAGCAGTGACTCCCACTTGTGCCACTGTAGCTGGGCCAAAATGCAGTTCTTTCAAGCCAGTATTTCTCAAACCAAGACCCACAGACACATTCTTTAGGGTGTTGAAAAGACACAGCGTTCTCTTCTACAAGGAAATCTGGCCTTTGCCCCTGGACAGCAGTGACTCCCACTTGTGCCACTGTAGCTGGGCCAAAATGCAGTTCTTTCAAGCCAGTATTTCTCAAACCAAGACCCACAGACATATTCTTTAGGGTGTTAAGACACAGCGTTCTCTTCTACAAAGAAATCTGGCATTTGTCAAGTCGGAGGATGCTGCCTTATCAGTGTCTCTTAGAACTCGCTGTCCTGGTCTCTCCTTTCCTTCCTACTCCTCATTCCATGTGTCTGAGTTCCAAAACTATATTTGGGCTGGTTCTGTGCATCGAGGAATAACTTAGGAAACCCAGCTTTGACTCGATAAAGTCGCCTGCATGCCTTTTGGAGAATCAAGACTCTCATTTATTCTCTGTCCTAATTCAGCCCAATAAACTTCACAATTATCCTCCTGCCTTCCACGCTGCAGTTGCTTGACTCCTTGGAGCATGACCCGTGCCTAACATCTGGGGAGTCTTTGCAATTCCTTGGCTCATCTCCTGGGTTATCAAAAGCCACACGGGGTATCCCAGATGTTCATAGAAGAGACAGATTTTACATTTCCTCCCAAGTTGCCTGCCTATGGGGTTCAATCTTTCCCCATCCTTTTTTTTTTTTTTCATAGCATTCTATTTCACAAGCTCTTTTTAAAAGTCTTGCCTTTATTGCCTTTAGAAAATATGGTGCCATTATTCTTAAAACCCGCAAGTCAAAATTGGGGTTTATTGCTTGTTCCTTTTTATCCTGCACTTGTATGAATTCCTAAGATCAGACCTGCAGAAGGCAGCCACGTCATTGGCCATGTCTGAGCTTCCGCATTTGTGGGTAATAAAGAAAGAAACCACATGAAATAGCAGCGAGGCAAAATTCAAGTATTTCATCCTAAACAGTCTCAGGATAATTAGAATGGATTACATTACAAGAGAAAATGCATTTAGTTAATCTTTCCTCTAATTAAAAAAATATCCCTAGTTTTAAGTAAATTGTTTGTTTTTAAAAACATATTTTCATTGTAATCAGTCAAGGAGAGACCTGTTTGGTCCTCAGTGATATAAGGAAACACTGGCAGAATAATTAAAAGCTACCAGTCAAGTGAGTTTGTTTTTTTGGTTTTGTGTGTGTGTGTTTGTTTTTTGGTTTTATTGGTTATTTAGATCCCTGAGGAGTGGTCCAGTCTTTCTTCAGGGACTCTCCACAAACAACCTCCTTCCTTGGTCCCTGGTGGCATAACTCTGTTCTCAGATCACCAAAGGTGTGGTTAACACCCTTGGCCAGCTACGGCCAAGTGAGAAGGCTAATCTAGCAGAGGTTTATGTTCCACGTGAGCCGGGATCATTGCCAAAACGAGACTGGCAGGGTTAGGAGAAGTCCTCAAGACCAAACAGGGACACACTCGAGCCCTCACTGCTTCTATTCCAAGATAGACAGACCTGAATGGCCCCATGCCCTCTGGGTCTGTCTCACACATAAAGAATCACTTATATCCTCTCTAAGGTCTTCCTCCCAGCTATGGAGCTCACACCCAACTCTTACTGCAAGGGTTTCTAGATGTTTCCAAAGATGTGGAACCTGATCAGATTCTTCATTGAAACCTGCTGCCTGTAAAATGCACCAAAAGGGAAGGATGCAGCACCTCTTTTACTTGCGGGGTACATGCCAGAGGTGTGGTTTCCAGGCTAGCCAGCACCCTCAGTGCTCGGTCTCCTGAAGTCCTGCTGTGTTTGCACAGTGATGGCGAAACCACCACATTCTGCCATCTCACCAGCTAGCCCCCAAATTCCTTTAAAAAACAATCTTTTTTTTCTGCCTACAATGCCTCTCCCATATGTCAAACGTTTGTCCCAGAGCTGCGTTGTAGAACAGACCCCACCGAGTCCGTTTTGTTTCCTCACGTCTCCACACCCTCAGACACACTCCCTCAACCCGGTGTAGTGGAGGAAGCCAGTCTCTGAATCCCAGCTTAGAAGTACTCAGGAAGCCCCTAATATGGAGATGAGTAACTGATTCACAAAGCCCCCTTCCTTCCCACTTAGGTTAAAGGTTGCCTCTATTTTAAGCTGACTTGATGCAAATTAAAGAGCCCCTGTGCTCTCCCTCCCTCGTAGTGATCACCTCACAGAATGGAGAGAGAACTGTGGACATGTCCCCTGGATTGAGGTTCCAGGATTTCTGGCACGGCTCTTTGAAGCTACTGTCTCTAATCCTGCATGAGACCCAGCACTCCAGCTCCAACTCAGAAAAACTACATCAGTACAGCACAAAAACTACCCCAGAAAAAGAAGGGTTAAGCCTATGTTCTAGAGGCAGAAAGCTGTCCAGAAGGAATTTCAAAAGCTGAGACTCCTGAACTATAAATTCCAAGTTTAGCTGCGGCAGCATGGGGTCAAATTAACTTGGCTAGTGAAGTTGGTTAGTGCTTGGCCCACGAGGTCACCTGTCCAAAGCTATAAGCAGGGTGATGGGCTCATCACTGATAGGTGTGAATTGCATTTTTTTTAAGTTTTAAAATTATACTTTAACTTCAAGAGAGATTGCCAGACAGCCCTGTCTAGGTGTCTAGAAACAATGCCAGGGACTGGGGAGCCCCAAAGATTATAAAATAACCACCTCACGAGCACAGAGGAAACGTATGTGCCTGATTTTATTCCAACAAGTTAACAAGCTGTCAATCACCAGTCCCACGACTGCCTCTGAAACACACTCTCTCTAATGACACAAAACTCAAAGCGGTGGCTTGTGCTTTGTAGAGAGCATCTTGGCAACAGGGCAATGAGATTGTTTCTCTGTGTTAGGTGTGTGTGAGCTCAGGAAGCCCAAATGTCATTGATAGCTACAATTCTTGTGAATAAGGAAAGAGATTAGAGGTATTGGAGACAATGCAAGAAACTAGCTTTTTCCTATTAATCCAGGGAAGGCAGGCAGGACGAGTGTGGTCCCTTAAGCATGTTGCTATCAACTCCTCTCCATACTTTGAATATGAGCTGATTTAACTTTTTATTTCCACTTAATGGGGCCAAGAAAGATCTGTATCCATTCATTTACAGATCTGTTCTCTGGGGGTCTGATACAGGAAACGTTATCATTTTGTATGGAAACCTAGGGCAGAAAACAGTCTGCCCAGAATAAAACAGTCTGAAACATATCATATATATCAAAACCCACTCCAGACTCTCGGTATTTCCCATATTATGGGAAATTATGTTCATAGAATGTTTAAGATTCTGTTTATAGAATGTAACATCTTTCCTCTTTGCTAACTATCAACATTCTTTGTTGATGCTTCATTCTGATCGTTTTTGTGCATTGAGAGGTTGGGGCAGTGTGTGTAGCCAAAGGACTTTATCTATGAGATTTGGAATCAAATAGGCATGGGTGCAAATCTGGCCCCCACCACTTGCAAGTCGAGTGGTCTTTGGCAAGTTAAGAATCTTCAGTAAGACTCGGCTTTTCCCAGCTGTACATTAGGAAGAAGTCCTGCTATGAGGACTTCACATGTAGGAAGCATTTAACACAGCGCCTGACACTCCACGAAGGTTACCGTAGAAATCATCCTTGCTACACCTTCACACCTCTACCATAGTTTTCCAAATGGGTCTTCAGAGAGTGAACAGTTAAGAAAGCAGAGGAGGTAACATCCAGCCGGACAGAGTGGGGCCAGATTCCAGAAAGAGAGCCTGGAGAGCTTAACCTCACATGTTAACACAGGTATCCTTGGCCCGCCTCCTATTTCACTGCTCCAGGATGAGCTCATTGAGACCCCTCGTTCCTATTACTTCAAGGCAGGAGAACAGGAACAGAGAATAAAGCCAGCAGAGAGCTAGAAATGGCCCAGTTAGGACCCAGCAGCCAGTCAGAAATATGGGTGTTACAGACATTACCAAGAAAGCCATCCAGGTATCATCCCTGCAGTGACTGGGATTCACACCTCCTCTGCTTCCAGCTGAGTGATAACAAGGATACGCAATCATTCATAAAACATCTATTGAGCATCTAATGCATGCCAGCATGGTGCTGGGTGTGATGCCTAACCCTCTGTCTGACTTTCCCTGGGGCAGCAGGGCAACGGAGAAGTGGCTTGCCGAGAGGCAGGTAGTAGTCTAAAGAATTCAGACATCAACTGCATTTTTTTGTCCACATAAGATTTTTTTGTTTTCTAAACCAAGACACCCTTTCTGGGGGTTTTGCAAATAATTTTTGGTATATTCTTCAACATTGTTTCTTGCTTTCAGAGCTTATCAAGAGATAGACGAGGGGTGGAAGCCTTTAACTTCAAACAATGGTTTAAATCCATTTGTAACACAATGTAATTGCATAAAAGAAAGTAGGTATCAAACTGTGTGGATACACACAAATGAGTCCCTCATAAGTGTTAATATGTTCTACAACAAGGAAATTCAGTTCAATCAAATGAAGATGGCAACTCATTAAAATTTGATTTTCCCTCCTATCCCTTTTTATCTTTTAATCCTCTATATATGGCACAATTTGTTCTGTTAAATAACACTCATTAATGAAATCTCCTCTTCTCTTAGCTATAGCTATATTTTTATTTATTATGAAAACCAGCAGATGCTTTTAATCTAATTTAGTTGGATTACTGCTTGGACATCTCTAAGTAAGAAAACTTTAAGCTGTTAAGGTGGAATTATTAGCAAGGGAAGGAGTGGGAGGAACCAAGTTCTCCTCTTTTCTCTTGGCACGAGGGGGTTAGGCAGGCCTTTCCTCTGTAAGGGGAGTTGGCCTAGCTTTGGAGTGTGAGGGCACTATGAATTCATGATCTTCGTTCACATAGGGAAGGGAGGGAGGACAAAAACCTATGGAAAGAATTGTAACTCAAACCCCCTATACGGGTGAGGCAAAAGCAATGCTAAATGAGTGTATTAAACAGGGTGTAAGGCAGCAGGGAGTGGTAATAACCCAGCAAGTGAAAACCCCATCTATGGAGACACGGCCCAATCCCAGCTGAACACGGCCATGTAGACATGCAAGCCTAGCTTTTCCAAAATGTCCAATTTTCAACAGAAATCAGAAATGGGGATTATTATACATACTCTTTTCATCTTCAAATGTTGGCAAGCAATTCAGTGTTTATAAAGCTGCTATCCAAGTCATTCAAACAAGGCCGGGGAACAAATGGATCACCCCTCTGCAGCCACTGACACCCACCTGCAGGTCAGAATTAGTGTTGAATTAGGGAATATCATTTGGCTGGATTGAGACGGGAATAGCTTTGGCCTCTTTTGTTTGATGCCCCGACTCTCCTTGGTGACTGATTTAAACTGGTGGGAGTCTCATTACCATGGTACAATGGTGATACTTTGCACTTACATGGTGAATTTTCTCCAAGGAGCTCAAAAGACTTTGTGTTTCCTCGGTCAACCTCACAGCAAGCCTGTGAGGCAAGCAGATAGCTATCACCCCCCAAAACACAATGAGCAGCAACAGAGAGCATTTTACACAAGGCAACCAGGTTGACTCATTGGTTTAAATCCATGGTCTACACCACTGGCAAATACAGCATTCAAGAAGCATGAACAGGGCTTCCCATGACTGCCTCCTCTGCCGCCCTTTCTGGCTTATCTTCCTTCCATCTGCTCCAATCGACAGCTAAGCTCCAAATCTCCACAATAAATACAAGCAAACTGAGCCAGTCGCTAATTCTCGTTGTGCGTGTGAGTGTGTACACGTCTGTGTGTGCATGCATGTGTGTGCGCCCACCTGACTTCTCAGCAGGCCCAGCATGGTACATCCACACCCATTCCAACATGTCTCTGCATTGGTCATTGGTCTAATGCCATTCTCTGAAATGCTACTCTTACAAATGTTCAAGTCCTAGAAACATCACACGGGTATCTCCAGGAACCTAGATACCTAAATATTTCTCACAATGCCCAATAATTTGTGCTGCTTGGGGCCCCTTTGTCCCTTTGTCTCCCTCAGACTGATAGAATTACAACTATGAAGCCTCCTTTACGGAGGTGGCCTATATGCCCTCTCTGAGCTATAGTGGGTCAATTGGAGTAGCCATATGAAACAGGGATAAGGGCCAGAGAGGTGCAGTGGAGGGCCGAGGAGGGATCTTCTCTGAGCTTCCCTGGATAGGACGCTCACGAGAGTAGGATGACCAGGAGTGACTGGAAGTCTTCCACACTCTTCATTTTCCCCTCTAGGACTGGCTTCAGAGGCTTTGCGATCTAGGTCCCTGCCCTCCCCCAGCCCCTCTGCTTCATGGGCATATACTCTCTCTGACCTGCTCTACTCAAGGGAATTCCTTGGGCTTTTCAGGCATGACCCAGAGAGAAGACTCCAGTTCAGCAGTGTAAACCTGTTGATCTTTTTCCCAGGACAACACAGCACAAGTATCCTGCATTTTCTAGATTGCCTTGCTCTTCTTTCCAGATTGTCTCAGATCAGGCTACTGATTCCTGGGAACAGTTCCCAGCATGATATTCCACTCTAATCCTTCACCTTCTCTGCATGCGGGCATGCTATCAACATCCTTCAGAGGCAGATGCAAAACCAGGAAAACACCTGGCCATTTTAGATGCATGTGTTGGGGAGAGAACTAGAGGTACTGGCATTGGCACTACTGAGGCTGATAAATCCACCAGCCTCCCACCTGATCCCACGAATCGGGACGTTCTTCTTTAGAAGAGTCAAAGGAAACTGCCTTTTCCAGGGATGCAAACCTTAACAATCCAGCAGAAAGACATGGGAAATCCCTCCTTGATCTAGTTGGGACCAGAAATGAAGTATCCAGGATCAAGTGTGATGTTTGAGCTCTTCCCAGTAGATCAGAATCAATATTGAATATTTAAAAGGTATGTAGATGAAAAAAGCCATTTCTTTATATACTCAGGTATAAAAGGTTTGCTGCCTTGGGAGAAATCAACTTGTGCTTTCCACTTGGCTATGCAGAATGGAAGCTGTGCAGGCTTTCAAAGGTCAGCTGAGGCTTCCCTGTATCTTCATTCATCATGTCTCTCAAGGTATCAGATGGATCGATTCTAATTTGTATTTTTCACACGCATATACAAACATACCTTCTTGGGAGTTAAAGGAGCACTGTGTTGGGGACATTTCTGCATATATTCTAGAAATTCAAAAAAGTCACAGAAGTCACGCATATCCCCCATGCTGCCAAACTTGGTAAAAGCCAAAGCTTGACCCACTCAAAAACAGCTCAGAGAAAATGCCAATCAGAGTCCCTTGACTGAACTAGCCTTCGGGTTAAATTAACACCTGAAGCCAGATTCAGGGAAGCCCATGCCAGCAGAGACACTGGGAGGTGAAGAGCCAGGCCACTGGAGCTTTCACTGTCAGCCCCACTCGGGTTTCAGAAGCCGAGGTGGGGTCCGGTTGAGCTAAGTACCCGACTGGACCAACAGATCATTTTAAGTTGCTTCTGAGTACCTGATCTCAGCCTTCCTGGGATGGCTTTTCCTTGACATTTAAATCTCACCTCCCATCACCAGTGAGATTAGGTTACACTAAGTAATACAACTTTAAAATATTTTGTGAGCAATAAAAGCAAACGATGGCAGTGTTATAAACTCGTGCCTTTCCAGAGATGTTAAAATGTTCCTGATATGGATCTCAGTGAGGTAAAAAGCTGCAAGCCAGGACTTTGAGG
>NW_006159712.1:3554514-3596535 GCF_000334495.1 Tupaia belangeri chinensis | reverse complement strand
AAAGACTCTGAAAACAGTATGAAGCTAATCCATAAGGAAGGTAGTTAAAGCCAAGCTGGGAACAACTTCAGAAGTTAGAAGTGCACATTGTTGGGGGTTTCCCCTTTCGTTTGTTTTTCCTCCCAGATTAAGGCTTTGCTTTCTATTAAAATCTTGGCAGTATCTCCCAAGAAAGGTGATCCCTAACAGAACCAACTTTGGACAACCCTGGCATCCAGCAGCCAAACTTACTATTCAGGAAGATCCTAAATTACCCCTTTCTTGGAGCTGAAATACAGCAGGTGCTCAGGAAGTGCTGGCTGACTTGAGATTGTATGAGCCCTCTCTCCCCTCCCCAACCTGCCCAAGTCATTTCAGACAGAGCAAAAGGAAAACACCTGCGCATTGTACCTGAGAATAGCTGGGACACAGTAAGAGGTCACTGTGAGTTAGGTTCAAACCACCAGGCTTCTTAGCTGCCACCACAGCCCACTTGTTAGAAAAGCTAGGGGACCAGCAGATGCCATAATGGTTTCGTTGCTAGACTCCCACATAGTCAACCACAGTTCGAGTCCCGGACCTGGTGGCTTAAAACTCAAGCTGCGAGCGTGTGCATGCATGCTCAAAATTCTGAGAGGAGAATGGAGGAGAAGGGATTGCAGCATGGCTATCCCACCTGGGGGGTGGGGGGGTGATTTCTTGCTTTCTGTTTCTCTTTCTGGCAATCACAGGCACACTATAACAAAACAAAACAGGGAACCAGCAGTTAGCGTAATGGCTATGTCGCTGGACTCCCACATAGTCGACGGCGGTTCACGTCCCGGACCCGGTGGCTTGCAACTCACGCCGGGCGTGTGTGCATGCGAGCCCAAGATCCCGGGAGGAGAATGGAGGAGAAGGGATTGCGGCGTGACCATCCCCCCTGGGGGGTGATTTCTCGCTTTCTGTCTCTATGTCTCTCTCTGTCTGTCTGGCGAGCGCACGCGCCCTATAGCAAAAATCTCTCCAAAAAAAAAAACAAACAAACAAACAAGCAAAAACCTCTCTAAAAAAATTTTTTTATAAAGTCAAGAGCTGGATTGGAAAGGGACACATCTAAAAAATAAAGGGTTTCTCCTCAGTTTTGGAGCATTTGGACTTGAACAAAGGATTTTGTCTGTGGCTGTCTATGATGTAGTGCATAGAAGGAGGGGGACAATCACCCCCAACAGCACAAATAACAGTCCGGGCAAGGCTCTCTTTTGATATATAAATAAAACATATATAAAACATATATATATGCAAAACTTATGTGGTATGAGAGGGGTCTTCAAAACATTCATGGAAAATGAAGAAAAAAGGAAAGTACATGGATTTTAAAACTTTTTGCACCAAAATAAACTTGTCCTTTAATTCCATTTTTAAATGAACTTTTTAAAGTCCCCTAGCATATCTGTGGCATTCAACTTTCATGATGAGAAGAGGAATAAGGAGGGAAATGTCTAAAAACCTTTCTGGGGAGGAAATCATGAAAAAAAAAAAAGTTGAGAGCTATCAATCTGGTAGAAAAAATGATAGAGTGATTCGTTTCTAGAACCTTAATGCAAGTGGCCTCAAGTGTCTTTAGGGAAGTCACATTGTGGCCGAGGAACCTTTCTGCCAACTTGAGTTTCTGTCTTTATCTCCCCTCTGCCTGCTGGCCCCATTTTAGAACAAATCAGTTTGGGCTGAAATAACCAGACAGGCCCAAATAATTAATTGTGTACCTGTTTTTAATTTACTGACTTACTGAACTCCCTTTGCAGATAATACCAACTAACAGGTATTGAGTACTTAGCACAAAACTTGCCAGATCCAGTGCTAAGTTTGTAACATGGCTTCTCTCCTCTAATCGTCATGTCAATTTTGTGAGGTGGATGCTATTAGCAGCATCATTTTACAGGTGAGAAGTCTTGCTCAGCGAAGCTAAGCTACGTGTGAAAGCCTTCACTGTCAATGAGAAGCGCAGGTGAGCTCTGAACCCAGGTTGACTTGACAGAGAGCGGGCTTAATCACTGCATTATTTCTATCCCCTGCTTTGCAGCAGGAAGGAGTTTTGGGAGCCCAGCACTGAAATAAGAGACTTTGGGCACCAGGGAGCCACCCTTACCAGTTGGTGAACTCATCACCTGCAGGAGTGTGTCTTGGGTGATCGAAGGACAAAGCCCCATGCACTTTGTTGGTTCACCCCAGGCCAAAAAATGCAACGAGTAATCTCAGATTCCAAAATAACTCGTTGCTGCTCCACATAGGCATAATTGGCCAACTTCCCTAAATTTCAGTTGACTTTCTATCAGAGTTCACATTTCCACCAACTTTTCATTAAATTAATTATTCAAAACAATTCAGAGTTAGCGTTCTCACAGCAACTGTAACTCTGCCATGACTAGATTAAGGCGTAAATTGAACAGCATGTTTTGCAATAAAGTTAATTTTATATTCACCAGAGAACTGAGTTATAGTTGCTGTGGGAACCATCATTTCGAATCTCTTGACGTTGGTGCTTTTAAATTCTCAACCACAGCCTTGCACACGTAGCATATTTCGCAATGACATTTCCATTGCTTCACGCCATGGCATGGCTACTCTGAACCTGGAAGTTCTATTGGAAACTCACATGGCAGCCTTCAGGCTTCTCCAGCCTTCTTACTTATTCTGGTTACTTATGACCCTATTCAGAGAAGCAGTCAAAAAACCAAAATGGTTCTCATTTTATCTTGAAATTGTCTGTTTTCGAGGAGGCAACTTTCCTTAGAAGCACCAAGTTTCGGGCAGTGGCAACCAAAGCGAGAGATGCCATAGTATTTGTGGATCTGTACTGTGTTATTCAGTGCACACGAGTGACCCCTAAAAGCTCCAAGTCCTTGCATCTGCCATAATCATGCAGGCATGCACAGCCATGCATCAGAATGTGTTGGAGCCCCGGGAAAGCTAAGCAACATTTCCCAGAGCCACATAAAACCCAGGCGTCTCTAAATCAAGACGCATTGCAGAGCCTCTCTAAAGGGTACATTCAGCAGAACTAGAATAGAACTCAGGCTACATCTTGATGGTGTGGAATTAGAGACATGCACCAAAGTAAAGACAGACGCTTGTTTGGGAGAAATAGCAGAGGAAGATGAAACTCCGCGATGATTAGAGATGCGACTATTCCGTCTACAAAGATTATCGATTTCTGTAGCTTTATTGGAAAAATCAGTCATGCTTTCTGCCTCCTGGGGATTGCTCTGCTGCAACTGGGAGTGTATGTGTGGAAACTCTGCAGGTTAGCAGCTGAGTAGCATCTTCCATTCACCATTCAATTATCCATTTAGCTAGAATGTGACTTAGCAGAAACAGACTGCTGTTTTGCATGTTTAAAATGTATTTGAAAGGAGAGATTTTTGTTTCTCTGTAAATGAGAGAAGCTCTTGCCTTCCTAAGGGTGCACTCATTATGCAGAATTAAAGAATTAGTACCTAACAACAGCATAGGCCGGCTTGTCAGAATTTGGACTGCTGTACTCTCAGGGAATGGGTCTCCTTACTCCTCAGACAGTGCCACTCATAAATGTACCTCCTGATTGAGACTATTGCAAAACGTGTAGAAAAAGGCCCTGTAGTGGCCTCCCCATCACATCCTTGGTCAGCTAAAAACTGCATTAAGAAATAGACTAGACTCTGCTTGTCAATAGAGTCCCAGAGAGCAAGATCAGCTCCTAATGATTCAGGGTTTCCTGGGTCACATGAATGGGAAGGGTGAATGACAGGTGACTCTGGGCTCATGACTGAGGGTGGCCACAGGAGACACCCTCCCAATCAGAGGAACGGAAAGAGGGTGAAGAAATACAGGAGGGATTGGAGTGGTTTTATTTCTGCATGAGGTAAAAAGGGCCCTAAGACAAGATAAAACGTGGACTACTGTCTGAGGCCATTTGATAGTTAGTGGTTTTTGTTTTTGTTTTTGTTTTTTTGAGAGGTTTTCGCTATAGGGTGCGTGTGCTCTTTCCTTAGAAGCACCAAGTTTCGGGCAGTGGCAACCAAAGCGAGAGATGCCATAGTATTTGTGGATCTGTACTGTGTTATTCAGTGCACACGAGTGACCCCTAAAAGCTCCAAGTCCTTGCATCTGCCATAATCATGCAGGCATGCACAGCCATGCATCAGAATGTGTTGGAGCCCCGGGAAAGCTAAGCAACATTTCCCAGAGCCACATAAAACCCAGGCGTCTCTAAATCAAGACGCATTGCAGAGCCTCTCTAAAGGGTACATTCAGCAGAACTAGAATAGAACTCAGGCTACATCTTGATGGTGTGGAATTAGAGACATGCACCAAAGTAAAGACAGACGCTTGTTTGGGAGAAATAGCAGAGGAAGATGAAACTCCGCGATGATTAGAGATGCGACTATTCCGTCTACAAAGATTATCGATTTCTGTAGCTTTATTGGAAAAATCAGTCATGCTTTCTGCCTCCTGGGGATTGCTCTGCTGCAACTGGGAGTGTATGTGTGGAAACTCTGCAGGTTAGCAGCTGAGTAGCATCTTCCATTCACCATTCAATTATCCATTTAGCTAGAATGTGACTTAGCAGAAACAGACTGCTGTTTTGCATGTTTAAAATGTATTTGAAAGGAGAGATTTTTGTTTCTCTGTAAATGAGAGAAGCTCTTGCCTTCCTAAGGGTGCACTCATTATGCAGAATTAAAGAATTAGTACCTAACAACAGCATAGGCCGGCTTGTCAGAATTTGGACTGCTGTACTCTCAGGGAATGGGTCTCCTTACTCCTCAGACAGTGCCACTCATAAATGTACCTCCTGATTGAGACTATTGCAAAACGTGTAGAAAAAGGCCCTGTAGTGGCCTCCCCATCACATCCTTGGTCAGCTAAAAACTGCATTAAGAAATAGACTAGACTCTGCTTGTCAATAGAGTCCCAGAGAGCAAGATCAGCTCCTAATGATTCAGGGTTTCCTGGGTCACATGAATGGGAAGGGTGAATGACAGGTGACTCTGGGCTCATGACTGAGGGTGGCCACAGGAGACACCCTCCCAATCAGAGGAACGGAAAGAGGGTGAAGAAATACAGGAGGGATTGGAGTGGTTTTATTTCTGCATGAGGTAAAAAGGGCCCTAAGACAAGATAAAACGTGGACTACTGTCTGAGGCCATTTGATAGTTAGTGGTTTTTGTTTTTGTTTTTGTTTTTTTGAGAGGTTTTCGCTATAGGGTGCGTGTGCTCGCCAGACAGACTGAGAGAGACAGAGAGACAGAAAGCGAGAAATCACCCCCCAGGGAGGATGGCCATGCAGCAATCCCTTCTCTTCCATTCTCTTCTCGGGATCTTGGGCATGCACGCACACGTGCCCGGGGTGAGTTTTAAGCCACCAGGTCCGGGATGCGAACCGCATTCGACTACATGAGAGTCCAGCGACATAGCCATTACACTAACTGCTGGTCCCGATAGTTAGTGTTTTGTGACCAGGTCTTCAGAGGATTTGGAGAGATGGGTTGGTAAGAAAGACTTAATAGAGTAACCAATAAATATAACTATATATGGGGAGTCTTCAAACATTCCTGTGAAATGCTTAATATGAAAAATCATGCATGGATTTCAAAATTTCTTATACCAAACTAAACTCATCCTTCTATTTTTCCATGAACTTTTGGAAGACCTCTGGTATAGTTCACATACAGAAAGACAGCACTCTTTAAGTGTGTTTGAGTGCCACAATTTAGACGATCAGCTGACCTGCAGGGATAAACGGAACACAAAGAAATTGAAAGACCAGAAATGGAAAGTAATAGTTGTTGAATGAATGAAAATACAAGCTCATGGAGCCCCCATAGAAATCAGCATATTGTAATCACTCAATGAACGTTTGATATGGAATTGGTATTTCTCCCTTAGAGGTCCTCTCATCCCTTGATACTTACTCACTAGACTCATCAAGGCCTAGGGCCCAAGTGGGAGACAAAGGCCAACCTTTTCAGCAAGAGATGCACCAGATATGACACCACCTGGTAGGACACCATGCAGCAGCTTCCCATGGCAGAATCCTCAAGTGCGTGGTCTGGCTCTTGGCTTCAGAAACTCCATTTTGTTTGTGTTCAGCGTGGGCCAAACTCTAGACTGAGTCCCTCACATTTAAACCCAAAATGCTATTCGTTAATTCATAGAAGAAACCCCACATCTCCTGCTCAGTGTATTTTCTCTCTAAAGGGAAATCTATATGGGAAATGGAGCTAAAATCAGGAGATGGTTTGGGGAACAAGGAATCAAAGCAACAAGCTTTGTATTCTGAGCCACCCTCTTCCTGAAGAGCCGCACATGGCTAAAGGGGAGCAAGGGACCTGAGATCAGAGTTGGACGGGCCTGGGCTCCACCTCTCCATCTACCCTTGTGGTGATTATGACCCTGAATAAGTTAATTAACTTCTCTGAGTGTCAGCTTTTTCCGTCACAAATGATGATGATAATGTGTACTTATATGGTCCTTGAAATGGCTCGACGCAGTAATAAAGATGTGAATTGCGGAGCACCTGGTAGGCACTCACACGTGGCCGGCGCTGTAGCTTCCCTCCCCTCAGTCGAGCAGGACACACTCAATTCTGAACTGACCCTGACTCTCTCTTGCTCCACAGGCTCTTTGTCCACACCCTAAGCAAATCCCCCACTTTCTACTAACATATTTTTTCTGAGCCTGGCTAAGATTTCTAAGTCGATCCTTGATAGTTTCACCTCACACACCTCTTGTGTTTTAAGGGGAATTCTGTAGATAACTTGTCTCATTCCCTTATGTGCAGATCTTGTTCATGGAACTCTCAGGAAATTACCTCATTTTTCTCCTCTCCACTTAAGTCTTTGGAGGGCACCTTCCTGGGGTCTTTGCTGTACTGACTATATGAGTCCTATTTTAAATAATAGTGTAGAGTCGCTCTACTGCCAATTCAAGTCCAAGTCCAAGGTTTTCATAAACCACGGACAATTCTGCTGCTATTTGAAGACACTTTTCATAATTAATAACAATAATAACCATCTGTTGTATTCTCTCACTTAAACCTCAACAACTCTCTGGGATAGGCTTATTTCTTGATCTGGTTTTATAGATAAAGAAACTGTCCAAGATCATGAAGCCAAGGAATGGGGCTGAGATTTGAACCCAGGCAGTCTGGATTCAGAGCCCACTAATATCATGATCTAGGTACTGTTACTAAGCCAATATGATCCTTTAGCCCCAGAAGGTAGCAGAACCTACGGAAAGGCCTAACATACCAAACACATTACTCAGTATGAACATCTGTGCCCTTGGCCTTGACCTTTGGGCCTTGACCCTCATCCCACTTTCTGCCTCCATGAAAGCCAATGAAAAGAGCCCGATCCTTATTCCCTATCTTTGATGATGACCAATTATCCCAGTTTGCCTGGGTCTCGGGGTCTCCTGGGATAAGACTTTCAGTCCTAAAACCTGGACAATCCCTACAAACTGCAGTGGCTGGCTGCCCCCATTGAGAACAAGTACTATGGAGCGCACCTGCCTGGTGTCAAATCCTGACTCCACTACTAACCAGCTCTGCTACTTTGGCCAACTTACTTAACTTCTCTGTGCCTCCATCTCCTTACCTAGAGAACAGGGATACAACAGTACCTACACCATGGGGTTGTGGCAATTAAATAAGTTAATGCACGAAGGGGTGTGTAAAAGGGCTAGACCCACAGAAATACGTCTATGAAGGTTTGTTCTTACTGTCATTATTGCATATCAGGTTGTCAGAAAAGTCACACCGTGTTTTTTCTGTTTTTCTATGTAAAAATGTGTCATGACTTTTCCAACAACCCAGTAAAAACCTTTCTAAAATAGAGAATTTTAGTCCTGGGGCAGGATCTTTGCCTAACCCATTTAACATCTATAAGAAATAAACATTTAGTGATTGCCTTACATTTCTGGAAGTTGTGCTAGGAACAACACCAACATAAAATGGCAATTTATTGTTGACCTGATTTTACACTAGTTAAAAGAGAATCGTCAGCCTGCAGAAGTAACAAGTCCGTGCCCACAGGCCTCCTAGGTGTTATTTGTATTTTTATGACCCTCCTGTGGCTATAAGGATGCTCAGTGGGTGTAGAAATTGGATGGTTAAAAATAACAAATAAGAAATCAAAGTAGCACCTTGTCCCTATTTCCATACCGGTAGGTTCCACATTCATTATTTGCCGGACAGCTGTGGGAATACGCAACACAAGCTACAACACTTGATTATCCTCCAAGAACCAAATTAAGCCATTGGACTTTCTTATTATTGTCATCCCTGCTTTTGTGTCACTCTCGTCACCCTCTTAATCTACCAACGTGCCTTCTATTCTTCCTCACTGGGTGCTTGGGTCTGTCTCTTGCAGTCGAGAGGTATCTGCTTTTTACAAGTTCAAAGGCATGGACCCACACCGGCACTCACACGCAGCCCCTGTCATCAGGTTGGTTTAGGGTCCTGGGCCGCAGCCACCTGCTTCTTTGGCATGGGGAGGTGTCATCCTTTCAGGGGTTCAGGGGGTTGGGGTGTGACCTGCAAGATGCTTTTCCCCCACCCGGCCACTAAACGAAGGACACCGTGAAGCAGCATAGATAAGCCATGCAGTTGTTTTATGCTTTCATTCAACAGAGATCTCCAGAGCGAGGCATTGGGTGGGCACTGGGACAACAATCAGAAGCAACTAAGCTAATGTCGACCTCGGAAGGTTTAGAGGATCCCGGGAAGATGGGCCTTAAACCACTGGTTCTCGACCTCTGCTTCACACAGGAACCACCAGGGGAGCGCAAAGAAAAAGAAAAAAAGACAAGAAAAAAACTGATGCCTGAGTCTTATCCTCAGAGATTCCGATTTAATTGGGGCTGGGCAGCCTACCAGGGGGATTTTTTAAGGCTCTCTGGTGGTTCGGATGTGTAGTAGCAAGTTGAGACCCCCTGCTGAAACAAAGGGTTACGATGAATGCCTTAGAGCAGGAGATGGTGCCATGGAGCCTGTAATGGGGAGGAACCCGGAAGCGGAAGTCAGGAGAGCTTTGCCTGAAGAAGGACCAACAGCTAAGCGTGAACGGCTTTAACCAAAATGGGTTTGGGGAGCGTAGTCCAGGGAGAGAGATCAGCAAAAGCCCAACAGAAGGGTCCAGACTATATTCTGAAGCATCGGGGCAGTGCGGCTGAAGCCCAGAGATCAGAGACAGGATGGAATGAGGAGAGAGGAACCGGCAGAGCCAGGTAATGCAGGGCCCGTGGAGGAGGCTACATCTAGGGGTCAGGACTTAATTCTAAAGCAGGGGCTCTCACCCTGTGCAGGCATCGGGATCCCCTGGAGGGCTTGCCAAAATGCAGATGATCGGACCAACTTCCAGAGGCTCTGGTTCAGTAGGCCTGGGAGGGAGTCCAAGAATGTGCATTTCCAAGCCCCAGGTGATGCAGATGCTGCTCGCCCTGGGACCCGAGAAGCTCTGCTCTAATCTGAGGCAGTGAGAGCCACTCTCGGAGGGATTTCAGCAGAGCACGCCACAAGCCGGTGTCTGCTTTAGCGACCTGGTGATAGTCACCCCCACAACTAGCCCACTGCATCATCTTTCACCAGGTGAAGTAGAATAAAGAAAGGTGATGTTCTAGGAGGAGAAAACAGGCACCCCAGCAAAAGCACAGGCTTGTGCGAGACCCCAACGCTAGTGGGTGATAATGATTCCGTGTGAATTCAGTCAGTTATGACATGGGGTTCCCTACCACGAGCCACTCCCATTTAACCATTGCCTAAACTCTTTCCTCCTCTTGTGATCTTTCATTTGAAGATAATAATCATAACAAATATACTTTACTTGAAGAATAATTTAGTAGTAATTTAATAATAAATACATTTTACTTGAAAATAATAAAATAATAATAACATGCTAATAAGAGCTTGGAAACATAAAAATATTTTTAAAAATAAGATGCATCATCCTTTCTCATGTTTCTTCAAACATGAAAGGATTCTTTTCACCTTTTTTTAAGTTCCTTATTTTTTTCTGTAGCCCACAGTGAGCCCACTGCCTTCATTTCCCACACAGACAGAAATGATGCCGATCAGTGAGAATCCAGGTGCATCCAGAAACGTGCAGCGTAGACAGATAGTCAGCTGGATCCAAATTTATACCACCTCGCGGAGCCTCTGCTGTTCCTGCTGCCGCCGGGGAGGGGGAGGGCGGGCAGTGGTTTCTGCCTTATGAGCAAAAGAGCGCATAAAGGCTCACTGGCCTCCCCAGACCCTGACCCCTGCACCCCCATACTCGCACCTCCACAAACCCTCAAAGACATAGACGCTGCTGAAACAAAGAGGAACATCTGCCTCTCTGTTCTCCACGTCTTTTCTAACAAAGCAGGGGCAGCTGTTCAAGTGCAGGTTCGTGGCCGCGTGTCTACGCCAATTTGTGCCGGAAAGAGAGTCCCCACACTGCTCCCTCCTGAACACGCGGCTGAATAAGAGGGACAAGCCCTGCGGTTTCCCATGACCAGGACACTTCATTGGCAGCCAGTCTTCTAAAATTAGTCAGAGGTTTCCCCAGAGTGTCTCGAAGCATCAGATTAATTTTCTGAGCACTGGCTGCTGCTGTTGAGTGTAAATGGCTCCTGAACCCCTGGTGATCCCTGGTCCCCAACACCTCGGCTGTTTGCAACTGTAAAGAGCTCTGGACTGTAGTGGCAGTTTCTGTGTTAAATAGAGCTACTGTTTGTGTGCCCCTGAATTCTAACAATGTGCACCTCCAGGAAAACAGTAATATTTAAGCCAGTCAGAGGGAAGGGTGTCTTATCTAAAGCAACATTCAAAAATCCAATTCTTCCCAAGAGAACAAGCCACATTTATCCCACCTTCGAGTCTCCTGCCACTCATAACTGCCCTTAGTTTCAGTGAGTTTCTTCTCTCTGCACTGGACCAATGTGGCATTACTGGATTTTGGCTGGCAGTCATGGGAAAAAGGTGGATTTCCTAGAAAGGATGCAGTCGTACACTGAAGACACATAAGAAATCTCCATTTTCTTTTTTGAAGAGTTTTTTTGTTTTGTTTTGTTTCGTTTTGTTTTGCTATAGGGCACGTGCACTTCCTGGAAAGACAGAGAGAGGCAGAGAGACAGAAAGTGAGAAATTCCCCCCCGGGGGGAATGGCCATATCGCAATCCCTTCTCTTCCATTCTCCTCTCAGAATCTTGGGCACGCACACACATGCACCTGGCATGAGTTTAAGCCACCAGGTCCAAGACTCAAACTGCAGTCAACTACGTGGAAGTCCAGCAACATAACCATTATGCCATCTGCTGGTCTCAGAAATCTTCGTTTTCTTAACCTGAAATAGGATAGGCTCTTAATTTTTTTCTGATGTAAGCATGAAGCAAAGAAAAATGGCCTACCCTTCAGCCTATACCCTGAAGAGAAAGCTTCCCACTAATTACAACATTTCCAACAACTATATTCACACCAATAATGATAAGTACTGCTATCTATTGAGCCCTTACGATGTGCCAAGCTCTGCTAGAATCTTTGCCATTTTATTTAATACCCATGACATTGGTATAAAACAGGGATTGTCATCATCCTCATTAAGTTATTCAGTCAACAGACATTTATTGAATGTTCTGTGCCAGCTGTTTTTCAAGACACTGAAAATATCTTAATGAACAAAGAAACAAAAATCTCTGCCTTCCTGGAGGTCATATTCTATTGAGGGGGCAATAACTAAGATTAATCTGTAAAATGCTCCAAGAGGTAACTGCCAGTCCACGAGCCCCCAGACTGGAAGAAGCAGATCTAGGTTTCAATCCCAGAACTCTTAGACTCCAAAGCAGTTAAGGTTTTTCTTCCTTATCTGTGGGGAAATGCTTTCCACAAACGTTGAACCCTGAACCCAGGGATAGTCACGTGCCCGATGCTCCCCTGAGCCAAGCAGCAAGGTCTCCCTTGTCCGGCTCTCCTTGTCGTCTGCCTGCATTTGTGTAAACCTGTTTATGTTTTCAAGGGCACCCTTACCTGGGCTCCCCGTGCTTTTCTAAGGTGTGCTCGATGCTGAATGTTACAAATCTTATTTTTCTCTCTGTACCCCTTATGCAGTATCAGCCACTTCTTTCTACCTCTAAATTGCTGCACATGCAGAATATGCTTTTTTAGAAAAGCCTTTTATGGTAATTATAGCTTTCTTCGAGTGCATTATGTCCCTCTTTTTACTGTGCCAGAGACATTATTTTGCTCACACCTAATTTTTGTTAAGGCAGAAAGCCTGCCTACCTGGTAACTGTGTTGACAGACCTTTTTCTTCTTCCTTTTTTTTCTTTATTTTGGTTGGAATTTATGTGTAGAAAAGTCTTGGAAAATGTTCTGTTTGTCCTCTGCCAGCAGCAGTGAAGATGCCAATTTCAGTCAGAAGTTATTCATTCATCCTTCCCCCCAACTCTTTATGGAGAACTGGCAATCCAAGAATACACAGGCTAGACATGGTCCCTCCCTGAGGAGTTCCCACGATCACAGGAGAGCCCAGGACAGTGGTCTGATAGTACACTGCACAATTCTCAGGGCACCATTCCAACTGTAGTTACTGACAATGCTCGCATTTCCTGTGACAGTGTTCACAGGTGACAGTGAAATGTCTTAGGAAGGGCTGGCTGCTACAAGGGCTAGCAAGCATCATGGAGGTGGCAGCGAGCTGTGATACAGCGTGGTGGGTAGGACAGCGCAAAGGGGAAGGTACGGGTGCCCCGACAGGTGTAGCTAGCCTACACTTGGCAACTCTAGAAAAGGCTCCAGGAGGAGATGACTTCTGAGTGAAGATCTGAAGGGCGGGTGGAATTTAGGGAGGTGAGGAAAGGGAAAGAAAAGGCCAAATGGCTTCAGTCTGACTGACCAAAGCCTAGAGTGGTATTGAGGTCAGCTGGTGTGGTGGGAGGCAGTCTGCACAAGGTCCGTGGACCAAGTTAAGGACTTCGGCCTTTACCCACGGATCAGTTCAAAGCTATCGAAGTATTTTCAGCTAGTAGAGAGAAGGGAGGGTCAAAGAGTGGAGTCAAAGATTCAGGATTCAACCAAATATAAAAATATGGTTTTTAGTTTCAGAATTCCACATTGGCTCTCTATAGGTTGGAATATGAAAGAACCAGCCCCAAGATATGGCTGAAGCCCCTGAAATTTCTCCCAGGGAAGAGGACACTTAATCATGAAGAGTGAGGTCTGCTCTACTTGTGAGTCTGGAGAAGGGCCAGGCTGAAATGCTAATGCACCCCCTGATTGTTTCCCATTTATTCAAGCGCCCCCATGTGCCTGAAACCAGGACGGGCACTGGGACCCAGCAACAACCAGGCAGGTCCAGATCTCATGGAGCTTTGTGTCCGAGGGCAGGGTTTCTCAACCTGGGCATTGTTGTCATTTGGGGCTGCACCATTCTTGGTTGAGACTGGCCTGGGCATTGTAGGATTTCGAGGAGCATCCTTGGTCTCCACCCATTGGATGTCAGTAGCATCCTCCCCCACATTGTGACAACCAAAAATGTCTCCAGAGATTTCAAATGTTCCCCAGAGAGAGGGAGGCTGCTAACTACTGATTTAGGGTCACCATAGAACCTGAAGTCCCTAGGCAGCTGGCAATCTCTAGCCACATAAATGGGGAACCAAACAGGCCTGCCTCAAGGGACTCTAGATTATGTTCTTCACGGGAGGCTCTCGGAGAAGTCAGCGGTGCAAGCCTCAAATCCAGATGACTCCGTATAGACTTCCTGGGTGCCCAGGCATGAGCCCCTAAGCCCAACTCAGCTTCAGTTGTAGCATCCTCTCCAGAGAAAAGCTGCCATCTGATACCCATTTGCCCTCCAGACTAATTACTTCCCACGTTTTGTTTTTCCTTAAGCAGAAGCTGGCTTTGCACTTTACAAACACAAAGAATCACCTCCTCAGAAGGCCACCAGCAGAATGAACTTGTTCTGGGGGTAGCTTGGGGTTGCCTAGCAACGCCACGCACCTACCAAGGCTGCTTTCTTCCTCTTCAAGCTAAAAGCAAAGTCCTGTCCATTAATTCCCAGCTGCCCTGAAACTTCTCAGAGATTTGCTAGCTTCCTACTGTTCGTGTTTTCATCTTCCTCAGATGATGTGGAGAAAGCCCGCTACTGTGGTCTGTTTATCTCACTTCAGTGGGTCGGGACGGGGGAAAAAACCAAGAGAGAAAGAGAAGGGGGGGGAAGTCTCATTCAATGCAAGCACATGCGTATTTTCAGTGCAGACCTCTGACTGCCATGCTCCTGCTCTTTGCAAATTTAAATTTTATGTAGTGGACGTGGATTTCCTACACAACGAGGCTTCTGCTGAGACTTTGGCTGTGATTTTTGTCAGACATGAGACCTCTGAAGTAGCTAAATAGCAAAGCACATCTAATGGACACCGTGCTGAGCAGACATTGGTAGGTCTGCCGTTTAGTGTATTCTGTGATCCATCCACCAAGACCCTACTGGCAGAAATCGTAAAGCTAGAGGTGGCCGGAGGTTGCAGATACTCTGTTTTCCTTGAGAACCTGTAGCTGTCCCTTGGGCTTATTCTGCTGAGTTCCATTTTGTTTCTGGAGAAATGTCTGCGGTATTTCTCTGAACATGGGGGCTGGCCTCCCCTCCGAACACTGTCACAGTGTGAACAGGGGGCATGTCCTTGATTTTCCAGGCAGAACCACAGTCACCTCACTGGTCAGGAAAGGTACAGAAATGTGAAACTGGGCTTTGGAGGATAGAAGCAAAGACCGGGCAAGTCTTGCTTGGTGTGCAAACATCGGCACTTCATTTGCATGATGGATTTAGTGCCAGACTGTGTAGCAAAAAAGAACGGACGCCCTGGTCACAGTCTCCTGGTTTCCCCACTTAAGACAGCTGAGCTTCCTTACAGGCACTGCCCCATGTGCTGCTCACCTTCTTCTTTCAGATGCAACCCATTCTTCATTCTAGAAAGAATGGGAAAGAACAAGCACGAGCAGTGAAACTCAACTGCAGACCCTTGAGACCTTTCTTCTTAAGAGGAGGGCTTTAAATTCTCACCACTGGCATTGGTGCAGGTTAGGTTTACTGATATTCTCATAGGGGTGCTGCAGAGAAGGGAAGAAAGATGCTCAGTGGAGGCCTCTGGAACAAAGGAGAGAAGGAGAGGAGAGGTACGCTTTTGAGTCACAGGACTTCGGCCAGGTTTCAAATCAATTACCTCCATCATTCAGAAACTTCATCCTTCTGCCATGGCCCAGTTTAACTTGGGCCTTGTGCAATGTAAAATAGATACAGAGGGGCCAGCCTGTGGCCTGGTGGTTAAGGCAACCAGATCCCACATGGACAATTGTGTGGTTTGAATCCTGAACCTAGTGGCTTGACAGACATGCCAGGTACATGTGCATGTGTGCCCAGTTTCAAGAGGACAATGAAGGAGAAGAACTTGCAGTGTAGCCATCCCTCCCCCCACCTGCCAGGGGTGATTTCTTACTTTCTCTTTCTGTCTCTCCAATGAACAAATGCACCCTATAGGAAAAGCATAAAAAAAAATAAAAGGTGTAGAGAGATGGTGGCAGAGGTAGAGGCAGGATTTGAGATAGAGCTAAATATTCGGGGAAGTTACTTTCTCAGGAAAATTAAATTAATGGTCATTGGAGTAAATTTAAGCAAGGTAACAGAACATACCTAGATTGCACAACTCCATAAATTTACTCGAAGTCATTGCAGGTACTTAAAACAGGTGAATTTTATGCTATGTAAATTATGCCTCAGTAAAGCTGTTAAAAGAAAGAAAAATAAGAACATACCCAGGGATTCTTGCCAGCAAGTAAGCTTTGTGGGTGTGGCCATATCCTACCAAGAGGGAGCGCTTCTTTCTCCATCTTCTGAAGGGCCACAGAGTCTCTGGCGAGACTTCTCCATCTGTCTTTAATGCTCGCCTTTCTCTTCTTTCCTCACCAGGACTCCCTTTGTCCAAGCTCAGGTCAGGAGAGTAGCAGCTACAAGAGTTTTGAGGACTGGAGCAATTAATTAGGAATTGGGCAGGCTGTTGATTTCTCAAATTAAAGAGGAAGGAAGGAGGGAAGGAAGGAAGGAAGGAAGGAAGGAAGGAAGGAAAGAAAAAGAAAGAAAGAAAGAAAGAAAGAAAGAAAGAAAGAAAGAAAGAAAGAAAGAAAGAAAGAAAAGAACAATAAAATAAGAATTGCCCACCCTTCACCATCCTTCCCTCACACACACTTGTGTATTTCTCTTTTTCCCAATTCAATGCACTCACCTTTACTCTTTCCACACCTTCAAACCCTGTAGCCATTTATAATCAAGCTATAAATAGGGTGAGTGATAAACAGCTGACATTTTTTAAGTGCCCTTTTAACACGAAAGATGACAAGAATATGAAAATGGCCCAGCAGAATCATTCAGTTCTCAGTCATGACGAACTCATGATAATCATAAGTAAACGTGTCTTTCAACTTCTAAAACACAGATGGCACTTTGTCTCCATCCAGGGTTGATAAGGAATTTTTTCTGCAGAAGGTACTTCTGAAAAATTTTAAGGGAAGGGGAGGAAGGGAAAGCTAAGAGAAAAGCTTAGTTCAAGGTAACCTCAATCCAGCTGCTGGCTGGGATTCACAGCTCAGCTAGCCTGGTTGTCAGTCAGTGCCGGTCTAGTGGTCTGGGGTGTGCATTGACCTCCCCCCCTCGCTTTGGGAAGGATGTCTCTGACCTCTTCACCCAGGTCAAGTGTCATGGGGGATCCCCTGCATCTGCCACCCCACTCTGTCTTGCACCTGCATGTGTCGCCTGCTTCCCCGACTCTTTGGAAGACAGGCACGGCCCCACTGTGAGGCTGACCCAGTGGCTGCCCCGCGGCATCGCCCCCCCCTCTGCATGGCTCCCCTGCCTCCCTAGCGCGGCCTCACGTCCCTCTTTCTCATCCTCTCCATTTCTCCAACCAGATGGCTGCCCCGATCTGTGCAACGGCAACGGGAGATGCACACTGGGTCAGAACAGCTGGCAGTGTGTCTGCCAGACCGGCTGGAGAGGGCCCGGATGCAACGTTGCCATGGAAACCTCCTGTGCTGATAACAAGGATAATGAGGGAGGTGAGCAAGTGTCTTCTAATTCCCAGCCCCTCAAGAGCCAAGTGTTGTCTATGCTTTCGTCATGAGTCACTTTTCCTCCAGAAAGCCCTCCCCTGCGCTGTTGTTCAGTGTTGTAATGTTTCCTTTGAAGCAATCACAGGAGAGAATGGGCGTCCTTGGGCCAGCGGATCCTCCTAGAGGTGTGGGCTCTCAGCTCTGGGGTTTGATGCTGGCTTCAGATTCCCAAGTACCTGCAGCCACAGAAAGGTGGCTAGGTCCTGGCACTGCCTTGGGGAAACTGGTCCTGCCAGACCCCTCAGGAGCAGGAGTTACAATCCGTGACAGTGGTGATGACTATCTGGGTTCACAGTCGCTAAGAAACCACAAGCAATGTCTCTCTTCCTCCTTGCATCCCTCCAAGATGTCACTTTACAGATAAGGAAACCGAGGCCTGGGAGAGGTTAGGTAATTTTTAAAAAAATAATGCAATCTCCCATAGTAAAATTGGGATCTAAACCCAGCTCCAGTTCCAAAGTCCATGTTTTAACCAGTGGTGGGCAAACTGCAGCCCATGGGCCAATGTCAGCTTATAAGCTAAAAATGGTTCTAACATCTTTAGTGGTTGGGGGAGGGGGGGCAAAAGCTAAAATAGAATAGTATCTATTTCATGGCATATAAAAATTATGTGAAATTCAAATTTCAGTGCCCATAAAGGTTTTTTAAATGACTTTATTGAGGAATGATTGACATATAAAAGCTGATCATATTTGATGGATAAATCTCAATGAGTTTGGGGATAAATACATACCTATAAAACTAACCAGACATATCTATCACTTCCCAAAGTTTCCTCCCACCCTCTTTTTCACTATTATGGGATTTTTTTTTGGGGGGGGGAGGTGTTGATCTTTTTGTGTCATTGTTGTAAGACTTAAGACCCGTATTTTTAGCAATTTTTAAATAGACAATACAATATCATTACGCATAGACACTATTTGTTATAGTAGCACTCCAGAGCTTATTTATCGTGCATCCTGAAATTTTCTTTTAACTGATACCCCCCCACACTTATTGGAAAATAGTAAGGCCCATTTGTTTATTTTGTCGATGGCTGCTTCCACTCTCAATGACATGGTAGCACAGCAGAGACCACATGGCCATCAAAACCTGTTTTTTTTTTTTTTTTTTTTTTTTTTTTTAGGTTTTTGCCATAGAGCACATGCACTAACTGGAGAGAGAAACGGTGAGAAGGAAAGTGAGAGATCACCCCCTGGGGAAACAGGCATACCACCATCCCTTCTCATCCATTCTTCTCCTGGGATTTTGGGCACACATGCACACACACCCGGCGTGATTGTCAAGTCAGCATGTCTTGGACTCGAACCATTATCAGTCAGGTGGGAGCACAGCGCCTTAGTTACTATGCCATCTGCTAGCCTCAAAACCTAAAATATTTATTCTGTGGTCCTTTACTAAAAAGATTGCAGACTTATCCCTGCAACCTAGTAGTTAAGGGGACTGAATGCCTCATGGCTGACCTTGATTTGAATCCTGGCCTCAGAAGCTTCCAAAACATACCAGACACATGTGCGTGCATGTACACATGCCCCACATCCCAGCAGGATGGAGATGTGGAGGAGAAGGGATTAGAGCGTGTGATCACACCCCACTGGGAGTGCTTGCTCTTTCCCTGTCTCAGATGAGCGCATGCACCCTCTGTTCTAAACCTCTGGGTTGGATTTGTACTTGTTATATTCAGTAGAGTGCTAAGATTCTGGGGCAAAAAGGGGTTGCATTAGAACTGGGCCTGCCTAATCTCCTGAGGATACTGTGTGAACATTCATGTAAGTGTGCAACCCATCTCACCAAAATGAATGACTAGCTGGTCTGAATCCACTCAAGGCAGCAGCTATTTTAGGATGTAAGAGGTTCCATGAGTCAAGTTATTTAACAGAAACGCATATCGGTCTCCATATGCCAGTGATCATACTCCAGAACGGTCGGCAGCCAAGTCAAAGTCAGCCCCCGCCTTCATGGTCCTGGTGGGTCAGATGCAGTGGTGACGGAGGAGAGTATTAGGCACTCTATTTTTTATTTTACTTCATCCTTGTTTTAGAAAAAATGTATTTATCTCTTCTTTGCACAAGAGAGTTAGGCTGAGAGAGACGTCACCCCCAGAGGATCCTGATGCCAGCCCCAGATCATGACCCAGTGTACTCAGGGAAGTCTCCTGACATGAACCCAGAACCTTCCGGTGGGGGTCAGCTTCAGGAGTGTGGCATTCCCGCTGCCCCATTGTCCATCCTCCACCTCACCCTCTTCCTGGACGTTTTGCAGTTCCCCTCCTCTACAATTGCCATGGTAGATGTGTTTAAATTGTAAATAAACAGATGTGCATACACTAATAGAAGCATACAATCAAAAAGTTTATAGACCTGCTGCAAGTTAGAGAGCTCCCTTTCATTCATTTTCTTTTCTGAAACAGCCAAAGCAGAAGCCACTTCGATTCATTTTTTAACAAGGTGAGGCATAACTACATAATGCGTTGTTTTTATTTTTTTTTTTTCAAAAGAGGCAGAATCGCGCTACTTTTGCTGGGAAGGCTCCGTGTTTTTGCTTCCGCCTCCCTGGTGATTTCACTGAGCACAGCAGTTGCTTACAGATCAGCTTCTGCCTCCAGAAAGGAGCTGCTTTCCTGGCTCCCTTCCCTGATCTGGGTATCAGCAGCTGAAAGCTTAGCAAATTGAGGGAATGCCACGCACAGGGGAGAGAGGCCACTGCGGAGACTCAGTCTCCACGATGCGCCCCACTGCACCTACCCCCCACTCTATCCCTGATCCCAGCTCTCACCAGCAGTGACCAAATTCCTGAAGTGGTGGAGCTAAAGAGAGGCGCTGCTGAGTCTCCATGCCCAAAGGCTGCCCGACAGGCACAACTCGAGGGCCCTCCCTGCGGGCAGAGGCAACGTCAGAAAGGCAGGGCACAAAAGCAAATGAGGCAGTGATTATGCTAAAGACAATAATGGCCTTGTTATGGGAACTATTAAAGCAAACCTCCCAAGGAAGTAATTAACCACCAAGAAGAAGGCTCCACACGGTGTTTATAAAAAGAAACTCCCAGTTAATTCAGAGTTTCTTATGTCAGGTGAGAGAGGTAGACGCGGATTCTCTCTCACCTGGTGTAAGCAATTCACAATTAACTGAGTTCTTTTTTTGGAGGAGATTCCTCAGCGGTGCAGAGTATCCTGTTTATGGTTAATTACTTCCCTAGGAGGTGTGCTAAGCATTTTGCTGTTTATTGATAAATATTAAAGTTGCTCCTCAGTCAGCTCTAGATCCAGCCCTGCAGCAAACTAATTATATCACGCCTGGGTTTGTCTGGGATAGGATGGGCGTGGGAATGCTTCCTGGGTCATGCCCTGCTCTGGGAGTAGTTAGAAAGAGCTTTGGGTTTACAAACTGGCGGTGGGTCGGAGAAGCACCCAGGCAGAACGTAAGCAGCCCCGGTGGACACATTTGTTATAAACCTTGTGAAAGGGGACCGTGAGAGAGCGTTCTTCTGAAGTGTGCTGGAAAATGCAAATCGCTTTTCCATCTAGGAACATTTACTTTAAAAAACAAACAAAAACTCTCAGTTTAAAGTAATATGTACTTTTTATTTTAAACTGAGATTCAATTTTTTTAAAAAAGCTTAAAGTAATAGTTTTTAAAAAACCTGAGATATAAGTACAGATAGAGATATCTGAAGCCCTAAACAAACGTTTTCATCCTAGGTTCCTCCATGAGAGAGAATTGAATGTTGGTACTTCACGGCCTTCAGTAGTTCTGAGGCTTTAGCTTGAAGCAAAAACACCTGGAAGGTTTGGTTATGCACAGATTGCCCTACCCTAGAGTTTCTGAATCTGTAGGTTTGGAGATCGGATGCAAGAACTTGAACTTCTAGTAATTTCCGGGTGAAAGTGATACAAGCCGGGGGCATGATGGTTAGGGCACCAGAATCCCGCATGCCGACTGGGTAGTTCAAGTCTCGGACCCCGTGATCTGAAAAACCATGCCATGCGTGCTCAAAATCCCAAGAGGAGAAATAAAGAGATTGCAGCGTGACCACCCCCCATGGGGTGCATTCTTGCTCGCTCGCTCTCTCTCTCTCTACCCGCTGCAAGCATGTGCACCCTCTAGCAATTTATAAAAGAAAGAAACAGAAAGACTGCTGTCCTGAGACACCCATTTCAAATGTAATGAATTAACTTCTGTCACGTGCATCTAGAGTGGTAAAGGATAGTGAACCTTTTATGGAAGGATCGAGAAAATATTTATTCAGATATTTTCTGTATTCTGTGGTGTTTAGCTGAGAAACCTTGTTGAAAAGGGCTACCTTTGAAGAGCCTAGAAAAATAATTTGTGCCACCTCCCTGCCTTCTTACTGCCAGGCTCCCAACCCCAGCCGTGTGGCACTAGCATAACCTCAGGAAGCAATGGCTGGTTCCGGAGGGACAAGCTTTACCTGCTATCTCCACTAAGAAGTGAAACCATTCACAGACATGCCAGCCGGGGACTGTCTTTTTAATAGTGAGAGATCTTCGCTTGAACTGCTCACCCCAATTTGAAAAAGAAGAGACTCAAAGAAATATTTTTGCTTACAGAAGACAAATACCAGCTCATTAAAGCCTGAGAATACACACAACATGTGCACCAAGTGACAGGCAGATAATATTTAATTATCACCACCAAGACAGAGGTGCGAGATTTAGTTCATCGCAGCCAGGGGTAGGGGAGAGGGTGCAGATTTCCTCTAAAAGTGGGAACCGCAAGGTGAGGAGGCGTCGTTAGACTGTCTGGCCTGGCAAGACAGTCCTTCCTCCTTCCCTGCGCCCTTTGTCACCCAGAACTTAAAGTCAGGAGCTCCAATCCTCGCTTTGCATAGAGCCCAACTCTCACCATTTCAAGCCAGCGAGAGAGTCTGTGTGAAGCTCCTGTGGAGTGCTCTTGGATGTCCCTCCCAGTCCATGGGCAGGCAGGAGCGGCAGCATAGACCCAGGAGGGCAACAGCAAAACCCACTGGCCTAGAGGTAGACGGGGTAGGAGGAAGCGCTTCCTAAGCCGAGCCTGTCCACAGTCACCTTTCTTCCTTACTGCACTAAGGAAGGCCCCTCTTCTCCCTCTGCTCTGCTTCCACACAGCACTGAAAGACATTTGCTCTTTCTCCTTCGCTTGCCTGGTTTCTCAAGAGTTGACATTGCTAACATCATAAAGATTTTGAGCCTGATCTTCAGTCTACCTTTTTGTCCCAGCTCTGCAAGTCCCTTTCCTTCTCAGAGTCTCCATTTTCTTGTCTGTAAAATAGGCATGATGATGCCAACTCCAGGAGCTGGTGTGAAGTTTAAAAGAGAATGCACAGGGACCAGCAGTTAGCGTAATGGCTATGTCACTGGACTCCCACGTAGTCGACCACGGTTCACGTCCCGGACCCGGTGGCTTAAAACTCACGCCGGGCGTGTGTGCGTGCATGCCCAAGATGCCGAGAGGAGAATGGAAGAGAAGGGATTGCGACGTGGTCATCCCCCCTGGGGAGTGATTTCTCGCTTTCTGTCTCTCTGTCTCTGTCTGGCGAGCGTACGCGCTCTATAACAAAAACTTCTTAAAATAAAAAAAAGAGAGAGAGAGAAAACACACATAATCTATATTTTACAGGATGCCAGCCTTATTACATACACTCAGAATTGGCTGCTGCATGCATTAACATTATTAATAACGTTTTCTAGAATGGAGACTGAATACATATAGACGGAGCCCAGCCAATCATTCTTTCCAACATATATAATCACAACACCTCTAGCTTTGTGCTTCTCAAATGTCAATGCTGTGTAACTACTTGGAGAGCTTGTTGAAAGTCAGATTCTAGGCCCCGCTTTTATTAAGTCAAACATGGAATCAAGGCATCTGTGTTTTTACCAAACATCCCAAGGATCTGATGCAACCACATTTTGAGACAAAATAATGGTTTCTTCTGGGTAGACCCACCTGACCCAATGTCATAGTGTCAATGTCCCACATCCCTTCCTCCAGAACTCTCAGAACACACAAGGAGTGAAGTGGGGAGAAAGGAATTTTATGTCTATTAGAAATAAGTCATTGAAAAGACATGAACACATTTTCATGTTTGGTTCCCGAGTGAATAATTTCAGTATGTTTTAGAAATGTTTTCCATTTCTAGTTAGAGAAGTGACTGATGTTTGTTTCCAAATTTAAAAAGCCTTTAACACTGTCAATAGGATGTGAATTCACCCATTCATCCATCCATGCACTTGTTCATTCATAGTTTAACAAACATTTGTTGAGAGTCCACTAAATGTTAGATGCTGGAATTAGGCCTTTGGAAATTCTTAAACAAATATGACATGTGTCAGTGAAGACGTCACTATCCATATGGAAAGGTCTTTATAAGGCGTGTAAGCACAATGTGACAATTATTACTACCCAGCGTGTGATTGGTGATAAGGACAGAATGTCTTAGTTCAATAGAAGCATAGAGAAAGGACTGTCATGAAGTATGGGTATCAGCCACAGGTCACAAGAAAAAGCCCATCACCATATCAAGCCCAGGGTCTTCAACCTGTCTCCCTAGAGGGTCATCCAGGCCACAGACCTGTATAATCAGTAACCCCTAGTGCGGCCTTCTCAACCCACCAGCAACTTCTTTATTGCCCTCCCTTAATACAGACTCTGGCTTCTCTTCAGAACAGCATTTCCCAGCCCACCTCCCTCTGCAAGGCTTGGTTCCTTGTTTCCCTCCAAAGGAGGCTGCCTGGGGTTAAGAGATGTGCATGCTGGCCTGAGCTCTGGGCACGCCATCCCAGGCACTCTAGCCAGGTCTAAATGAGGAGAAATAGCACTGGAGTCTGTCCAAAGCACTTGGAACAGATAAAACCCACCCCTCGCCCACTGCCTTCTCTCCCTCCTTCCCCATCCCGTAACCATCCAAATTGGTTTGACATGATTCAAGGATGCTGTTCCGGCATTTATCTCACTTGTTAATTAATAACTCACCTTGTCTGTGCATTTAGCAGAGCCAAGTGAGGGACTTCAGGGACTCTGGAAGAGTTATGGTTCTCATGTCCAAATAGTCTAGTTCCTTTCTCCAATGAGAGACGAAGCTTGGTGAACCCATTGTAAATGCCTTGATTAATGTGTGCAAATTGTGTTGATGGATTGTTTGGGTAGGGACAGCTTAAAAGTGCAACATTGCTCTATTAATTGGGTTGGATGAGGATTCCCCTTGCAGTCCAAAGACCTTGTAGCAAATGTAGCTGGATCCATAAACTGAGCCCTCAATTAGCTCCCAGAGAGGAAAGAAATGTATCTAATGCTTAGGAGAAGAACTTGGCTATGAGGCCACTACCAGCTGCCCAGGCAGCAAGTCTTGCTTCTTGGGGTGGGAAGCACAGCTGGCCCCAACTCATATCCTAAAAAAAGAAACACACAGTGACAGGGATCTGAAGTTATTCTGGATCTTTCAGTTGAAATAAGGTCTTTGATTTCTTGGACATATGTAATCCTTAATCTTCTATTTAGGAAACTGAAGATTGGAGTTCAGCTCCCTTTTATTCCATTGAGGTTTTAAAAAACATTGAACCCAATGTCCATTGTATACAAAAAGTATAATTAGTAAGGTTTTTGAGAGCTTATGTGTGTAAAGCACTGTGCTGAGCCTTTCTTCACCCTTAAACAATGAGACTAGCCTCCCAGTGGGCCTTTCTTCTGCTCTTCCCTGGTGCTCTCCATTTCTCCCATGGCAGCTAGAGGGGTAGTTTTAAATTGTAGATCAGATCATTCCAAACCCTCAGAGGGTTTTCGTGTTGTTAGAATAAAAACCAAAAGCTTGTTTCACCTTGGCCTAGAGGGCCCTTTATATATATGTACCATGCCTTCTCTCTGGCCTGTTTTCTACCATCCACCCCAGAAGCTTCCTCTACTCTAGCTAATCTTCTGACCCCTACCCATGTTAAATTTAATCCCACCCTCAGGGCCTCTGCTGGTCCAGAGTCAGAAATGCTCAACCCAGCACTTCAGTCATTCAGTTCTCAACGGAAATGTCCTCCACAAAGAGGACTAGGTTGACTCTATAAAGTCCCCCCTTTGTCTCTCTCTCTGATGTTTCCTTTACAGAAATGTCAGACCTCTAGATTTTCCCATATACAAATTGGCCATCTAGCCATCCATAATCCAAAAGTCTGAAATCTGAAACATTCCAAAACCCAAAACTTGTTGAGCACTGACATGATGCCACAAGTGGAAAACTCTACACCTGCCCTAATATGGTGGGTTGTGGTCAAAATGCTTCAATATAAAAATATAGTATAAAATTACCTTCAAGTTGGATGTATGAGGTGTATCTAAAACGTAAATAAATTTCTTGTTCATACCTGGTCCCATTCCCCAAGATATCTCATTGTGTATGCAAATATTCAAAATCTTTTAAAAATCTGAAATGTGAAATACTTCTAGTCCCAAGCATTTCAGGTAATATATAATCAAACTGTGTATCTCTCTGGATATTGTCTGTTTCAGCACACAGGAGTATGTAGGGATTTCAAAAAGTCTGTGGGAAAATGGAATTAAAGTATGAGTTCATTGTGGTACAAAACCATTTTAAATCCATGCATAATTTTTTCCCAAAATATGCATTTTTCATGCTTGTTTTGAAGACCCTAGTAAGTTCTGCAAGCCTATCTTAATATGTTATTTCCAAAGGAAATGGAAAGTCAAGACAGCAGGACTCAAAACAGACCTTTTAGTTAACCACTAGGCTACAGGGCTTTTCTCCTGTGAAGCCATTGTCTTGTTTCTTTTAAAACACCAACAAAATTTGAACATTTCAGAAGCAGATTCAAATAAATACAGAATGTGTGCTTTTGCAGAAGCCTTAAGAAAAAAATCACCTCAAAGATAAAACTTTTCCATTGAAAACTTTTCACAGTAAATTTATTTGACCATTGAATTTGTTTTTAAAACTAAAAAGGTGTTTAAAGTTCACGAGTTTATCCAACATAGTATCTTCAGTCTTTTCTAATCAAGCCTTTAGTAGTTTAAATGATTATTAAGTGTTTCTTAAGGGATTATATTTTCCCTGATTAGATGACAAATCAAATATTCATATACAACTGTGATGAAGATGTTTAATCTGAAAAAAAAAAGGTAATCATTTAAATCACTTCAGACTTATTTTAGAGAATTAAGGGATTAAAACACAGATTTAACTGGTGGCAAAGAGGTAGCATTTACATCATTATGTTGGCTTGTGGTATTTTTGCCTCAGCAAGTCTCTGCCAGATGGCAGCAAGGTTTCTGTGGCCAGCATTTGGACAATGGAGGGAAGTCTGAGCACAGGCCTGGTCCCTGAGAAGTGCCCAGTGCCACAAGCTTTGGACACTAGACCAGAAGGCACTCCCTGTGTGGGACCATCCAGACCTCTCAGATGTGTTCCTGGGAGATGTCAGCCTTGGTGTTATTGGCACTTTGGGTTGGGTCATTCTTTGTCATGGACGCTTTCCTGTGCATGTAGGCCACTTAGCGGTTACCCTGGTCTCTGCCCAGTAGTTTCCCATAGCACTCTCCATCCCCATCACAACTCACAAAATGCCAGCTCTGCCCTGGAGAGTAGAGGTGCCCCTGGTGCCACACCCCTGAGGAGAATGGTGGGAGCAACAGAGCAAGAGATGGCACCAGCACCTTGCCTCCCTACATAGAGACAATACCCAGGAGATCCCCAAGGGCCTCTCATGATCCTTTCCACAGAAGCAGATTAAAACCCAGAGAGATGAGTGGCATACCCAAGCTCCCATGGTGAAACCATAACCAGGCCCAGATGCTGAACCCAGGTCAAGAGCCCTCCTCAGAGCACCTGAGTGCCAAGTCCAAAATCCTACCAGGGCAGACAATCCGAGTGTTTGAACAACTTCAGCCCCTCAGAAACACAAATTCTGCAGCATGTTGAAAAATACCATTGGCGTTAGCTCTTTTCCTCCCGGTTTTGGATTCGGAATGCATTTTTGCCACCGTGCTTATGCGCTGGAATACCAGGGGATGAGCAGGGAAAGTAGAACAGTTGGACTTTAAATAGCAAGGCGAGGCGAGGCATCCGCGCAGCACAGCGAGAGCAGCTGCCCCAGGCCTGTGCTCTTTTCTTGGACTTTCCATCTTCTCAGCCAAGAGCTCTGGGGATTGGAGATGGGCCAGAACCATGTGGCCAAATGTGATTCCAAAGAAAACTGCAAGGTGTCCGCCAAACCTCTGTGCCAATGCTTTTCTCCCTCCTATCACAATACATACCAAACCTTTGCAAGGTAATCCCCTTCTTTCGCCCAGCCTCAAGGTATGTCGTCATTCTTCTGCCCACCTCCCCACCCCCAGTTTCCTGGAACTCTGAGGCCACATGCAGGGAGGGACATTACATCTTTCATTTATGGGAATCACAGAGTGATTTCATTTATGGGAGTCCAGGAGTGTCAGATGCAAAAACGACTAAAATAAGGAGTCCCAGTAGCTACAAAGCTCAAAAAGGGAGAGTAGATTCTTCAAGGCCAAACAGCAGGCAGGCACACCTGGGCCTGGAGTCCTAGTTTCCTAGCTCGGGATCCAGTATGCTGGGCCGCGATTGGTGTGGTGCTTAAGGCAGCTGAATCCCACATGCTTGATTGTACAGTTTGAGTCCCAGACCACCAGCTTAAAAATCACGCCAGACCCATCTGAGTTCATGTCCAAAATCCCAATTGAAGAATAGAGAAGGGACTCCAGCATGGCCATACCCTCTGGGGGTGCTTTCTCTCTTTCTCTCTCTTTCTCTGTCTCTCTCCAGTGAGTACACACATCCTATAGCAAATTTTAAGAGAGAGAGAAGAAAAACGAAATCCAGTATTTTTTTCTCCACACTCTGCTGCTACCAAAGGTCCCAGTGACCTTCAGGAGAATGAGTGTCTGCCATTACTGGTTTGAACCATAGTGGGTGAAGGGAACAGCAAGTTCCTCAGAGGCACAGAGGCAGGAAATAGCAGTGCCTATTTGGGGACCTCTGAGAAGGTTGATTCTACTCAGCAGAGAGTCCTCCTGCAAGATGGAGAATGGTAAGGCTCTGGAAGCAGCCCTAGGGCACACCAAGACAGAGCTCGTGGGCCATGATGGACAGGGAATGATTTATCCAAAGCACAGGGGGCTTCAAAAAGCTCATAGAAAATGTGTATTCTGGGGAAACAAAAAACTCAGATTTTTTAATTTTTTGCACCAAAATAAACTCATGCCTTCATTCCTTTTTTTCCACAAGTATTTTAAAGTTCCCTTGTATTTGTGAGTTGTGGGGCCAATGAGATGGCAGATGTGAGGTAAAATGAGAGAAAGGAAAAGAGACCATGAGATCAGAGTGGAAACAGAGACCTACCATGAGGGACAATGGGAGCCATTGTGTTCCCAGCTGCTCCCGTGGGAGATGAAATGCCTTGGGCAGGTTTGAGTAGGTGTATGATATGCTCTGACTTTGAAAAGGGTTCCCAGGGGGCACATAGCAGCTAAGGCTCTGGATTCCCCATAGCCAACTGTGGACCTGGCCATTTGAAAATCACACCAGGTGCACACGTGTGCATTCCCCAAATCCCAAAAGTACAATGGAGGAGAAGGGATTGTGGTGTGGCCATCCCCCCCTGGGGGTGATTTCTGACTTTTCTTCTCACTGTTTCTTTCTCTCTCTCTCTCTCTCTTCTCTCTCTCTCTCTCTCTTTCTGGCAAGCAAATGCACCCTATGGCAAAAACCTTATTAAAAAAAAAAAAAAAGGAAAGGGTTGTCTGACTGCTCTGTGTGGAGCAGACCTGAGGGTGAGGGACTAATAGTCCAGCCCAGTAAAATTGGTGGTGTGATTTGAGAGGAGGTCATGGAAATGGAATGATATTAAGAAACCATGGCCTTCAAAGGCAGCAGGTGGTGTAATGGTTATGTCGCTGGACTCCCACATAGTCAACCATGATTCAAGTTCAAAACCCAGTGGCTTAAAACTCACCCTGGACACATGTGTGTGCATGCCCAAAATCTCAAGTGGAGAATGGAAGAGAAGGAATTGAGGCATGGCTCCCTCCCAATTTCTTGCTTTCTGTCTCTCTCTCTCTCTCTCTCTCTCTCTGGCAAGTGCACACACACTATATAGCAAAAAAGAAGAAGAAGAAAAGAAATAAAGAGACAGAAAGACAGAAAGGATGGAAAGAAGAGAGAGAGAGAAAGAAAAAAAAAAGGAAGGAAGGGAGAGAGAGAAAGAGAGAGAAGGGAAGGAAGGAAGGGACACCATGGCCTTCATGAGGAATACAGAGTGGAGGGGTCAGGCTAGGAAATATCCAGAAATCTGTGTAGCAACATGGACAAAGATAGCCAGAGGAACTGCCCCCGGAAGAGAGTGTGAGAGTTGGGAAGTGATGTCATTAATGTTGCTTATCTAAGAGCCAAGACTTCGGGTGATGGGCCCCAGTGGGCTCGAATTGTCTGGCTGGAGCTGCCCTCCCCTCTACGCTAGGCAGTGTGCTCTGTGAGTGAGGATGGCAGAAGCAAGAGCAGGAGACACATGCTCTGGTGATGGGGCATCCCCCGCTCCATGGAGTCATCTTTTCCTTCCCAACCCCAGTACTCAGCAGTATCAGGCTCTCTGGCAAACTTGATCATATAACTTTTATCAGAAAAAAAGGTCTGAGCAGAAGGAGCAAGACCTCAGGAGAACTGGGCTGCAATCCCAGCTCTTCCTCCACAGTCTGACGATGGGCACGCTGACTTCTAGCCCCTTGGCATCTTTGTTGGTTGAAGAAATCCTCTAAATGTTGGCAACTAGCTCAGAGATTTTTATAACCCTATGCAGACCAAAGAGAGTCTGCCAGTGAGCCACCCAGGCCCCTGGTTCGTGATCTCTGAGGGAAAACGTCACTCATTCTAGAGATATTAGGGGTGAGACTCGGGAATATATTTATCAGGGGCTAAAGAAATAGGTTCTAATTTTAAAATGTATGCATTACTTGATATGATGAGCTTTTCGTTGGGAGCAGTATGTGTTTTTAGAATCTCTGCAGTCGTATTGTACAGTAAGATATTAGTGATTAGAGCTGTCATTTAAATAAAGTGGCGTTCAGGTGCTTTTTCTGACTCTGGGTGAACCTCACAGCAGGCCTACGAAGTCAATGTCATTGTTCCCACTTTCCACATGAGGGAACTGAGACTCAAAGAGATTAGGTTCTTTGCTCAAGGAAACACAGCTCATCACAAAAGAAGCCTGAATTTCCAGCCAGATCTGTGAGGCCTGCTGACCCTGGCAGGAGAGAGCACAGGCGGCATCACCTGCTGGCTGGGAGCTGCCCCAGGAGGGTGTAGGGGAGAAACAGCAGCATGATGAGGACAGAGACCAGGGCTGTCCCAGCATGCTCTTCCCATGCTCGCCTTTTATTCCAGCCATCTTAAAAGGGGCAACTTGATCCTAGAAAGTTCAAGCCCTGATTCCCATTCTGTCACCTCACCTCCGTGGCACGGACCTCAATGAGCCCCAGGTTGTCCCCAGGTCCTTATGCCAGTTAAGTCACAACATGAGGGTGCAGAGCAGCTGGCCGTCTGTCTTCATCAGCTGGTGCAGAGCCGCCAGGCTTAGAGGAGTCCCTATCCGCTAGCACTTGCGCATCCCTTAAGAGGCACATATTATGCTATGTCAGTGGTTCTTGAAATGTCAGTTACCTGGACACTCATTAGAGATGCACATCAGTGGGCCTCATGCCAGACCTACAAGATCTGCAGCTCGGGGGTGGGGCCCAATGACTGGTACGTGCAGCCTTCTGGGGGACCTTGATGCTCCCTGAACTGAGAGAACCTGTGCACTGCTTTGCATGTAGGGGGTCTTCCACAAGTTCGTGGAAAATGTGTATTATGCAAAATCTATGCATGGATTTTGAAAAATTTTTGCACCAAAACAAGCTTACCCTTTAATTGCACGTCTCAAGCTTTTTGAGATACCCATGTATATTTGCATCCTGGGCTTTTATATTTGCTGTTCCCTCTGCCCAGGATGTCCTTCTCCCCACATAGTCCATGACTGACTTCTTCATTTCACTTGGATTTCTACCCAAACATCACTTCTTCAGAGAAGCCTCTCTGGCTCCACTGAAGCAGCGTATCCCTTCCTCCGCCTCCTTCGTCTCATCCAAGCACTACCACCCTGTGAAAGTCTACTGTGCTTTCACTTGTCTGTTGTCTGTTTCTCCCTCCAGAATCTGGGTTCATAGCCACAGGGTCTTTGTCTTGTCTTAGTCAACTTATTGTTACAGGAATTGAATGAATGAAAGCTTTAATCAGAAGCGTTTGGGATAAAAAGCAGTTGTCTTCTATTCAATAGATTATTTGGGGATGAATAGATCGTATTTAAGGATTAAAAAATATGCATAGAGACAATGACCTCTGAGTCACTATATAGCACTGATACCATTTTATGAATGCAGAGAAAATTCCAATAGAAGACACATTGTATCCTCTCACTAAGACAAGAACACATGGTTGTGCTGTTCTTTATCCCCTGATTTACTTGGCTTTATCCTCTAGACTGACTTCCTCTGGGCCATTGCAGTAGGTATATGAGCCCTGTAATCCTCCTTTAAAATGAGAGGAAATAGGGGCTGCTGAGGGTCGCTGCTGGGTAAACTCCACCCCGTCCCAACTACGGCTAGCTTGAAGAGGCGTGGGTGTGGTGGTGGTGGGGGGCGGGGGCAGGTCTGAGGCTGGATCAGCTATGTGGGGATCCCGGCTTTGCCAGTCACAGCTATCCAACCTAGGACCTCTCTAGGCCAGGGTTCCTCCAGCTGTAAAGTGCCAGTAAATACATGGTTACTATAGGCTAAGTGCTTTTGCATAAAGTTTACTTACTCTTTTACAACAGCCCTATTCGGCTGGTGTGATTACTGTTTCTATTCTATGGATAAAGAAAATGAGGCCCACAGCCACACACACATCCAATATCTTGCAGACTGGGGTCGTACCCAGGTCATCTGCTTTCAGGTCCTGTGATCATAACTGGCAATACAATATTGGCTCCTAGTACCTACCCCCTAGAGTAGGTATGAGCATTCAGTGAGACCATCTTAGACCAGCAGGTGGTACAGAGGTGAAGGCAGCGGGATCCCACATGGCTGACTGTGCAGTTTGAGTCCCAGACCCAGCAGTTTAAAAATCACACTGAGTACATGTGCGTGCATGTCCAAAATCCTGAGAGAAGGGAATTGCAGTATGGCCATCTCTTCTGGGGGTGATTTCTCTCTCTCTTTATTTTTTTTCTCTCTCTCCCTCTCCCTGGTGAGCACACATACCCTATAGCAAATTATTTTTTTAAAAAAAGAGAAAAGTGACTATCTCCAGGAGTGCTAAGCACAGTGCCTGGAACAGGGCAGTGATCATCTTTGGAAGTGACCCTGTTTAGGAGTGAGGACTCCGGATTTCCCTAATCAGCGGGAAGCTTGTGTGATAGCTGAGTCTGGTCCCTTCCTCCACCTGGCAGTCTGGGGCTGCTTCTTCATGCAGCAGCAGAAGTGTGATGCCCCCCACCCCACTACTTCTCAGCTTGGGGCCAGTCCCTCTACCTGCCCCCCAGAGACAAGGTCTCCCCTCAGGCGGAATGGAAGTGTTCCGCCTTATTGCTCTGAGGTGTCGGTGGTGACAGCCCCTCTTCTTTAGAAGGAGACCAGCAGGTCACAGGTTGGCACCCCACCAGGCTGCCTCCCCTGCTGGGCCTGGGCTCCCTGGCCATTGGCTCAGCCCTGTCCGACCTGTCAGTAGACTCTCGAAATAGAGGTTGATGAGGAGCAGAGCCGGGGGGAAGTCGGGGCTTCAGGAGGCCAGAAAGACCGGGCAGAGGGCAAGCATTTGGGGAAATCAGAGGCCGAGGGCAGAGGCTCCTGCACTCTGTTGCCACTGGTTTTCATAACAGTAAAAGGGGGAGACAGCAACAGCCAGGAGAGAAATCCCCAAGGGATAAAAATGTGACTCTAGGCTAACAAGGGAGGCCTGTCAGGGACTGTCAAAGTTGGGAAAGTTCTGATCAAAGTAGATCATCCCCAGAGGCTCTCTCTGGTTCGAGGACAGTCAATGCAGAGGGGGAGAGAGGGAATGCAGGAAAGGAAGAGAGAGGCAGAGACAAAAAGAGAGAGCAACGGGAAGAGGCAGACGTTTCTGAAGCCTCAGCGTTTCCTCTCCCAACCCTGAGACATCCAGAGGGTACTGTTACATGGCCGTGACCACCCGCAGCATCCTAGGAGGGGTTGGGAATAGAACCCAAGAGCCGTGGGAGGTCGTCAGCCTGGTGTGGATCACTCAGCCGTCACTCGTTAGCCTTGGCAGCTAGGGCAAGATCCTTAAGCTCTCAGAGCCTCCGATTCTTCATGTGCAGAATGAAGACAATGGAAAGCGTCTGAAAGGTTCTTGCAAACATTCCTGGAGGATGGCTGGATAAAGGGTGCACAGCACAGAGGAGCATGCGTGGTGGGTGAAGGCCAGCCCCGCTGCCACCCATCCAAGTCAGAAGTATAAACTGAGTGAAGTTAGGAGCTAGGGCAGAGAGTCAACCAAAACATCCTGCATCCCAGTGTTCCAAAACCTAATCACCCGCCAATATGGATTTCAATTGTTATTCTTCTGTTTGACTTAGTCCTGCCTTAGGTAAAAGAGCTCTGTGTGTGAACTAAGCGTGTCACGGTGGAAGGTGTAATGAGCGCCAATGTGTTGGACACTCAGGACGTTTCACAAGAACACGACTTCACATGCAGCTTTGCGTGGGGTTTAGCTTCGAGTACAGCAAATGGGATATAAAACCCAGCCCCGTCACTTAGAAGCCATAAACGGCATCTGTAAATTACAATGTTGATAACGCCTGAGATTCTGGTATTAATGAAGACGGGGACACATATGAAGCACTTAGCACAGGGCCTGGCCCCTGGGAAGCTCCTCATGGGTGCACACCATTAGCTCTCATTAGACCTGATTGTCATTAAGGCTTCAACTTCCTCCTGACCTCCAGGATGTTGTTGCCTCGCACGGGGTCCCTACTCAGATGCATTGACTTTGGCAGGTGCTGGGAGCCAGAGGAGAGGGACTCTGGGCTGAGGTGCTTAGTAGTAGTGGTGAGTGTATTCGGTCTGATCACCCAAAGGCCTGAGTTCTATGAGAAGTCAGTCAGTCCAGACAGGGCTGCCGCTTGTGACCACTGAGTAGATGGAGTTTTGATGGTCCCTCCAAGGATACAGCCTCCAAGCCAAGGTCTTGTGTGCTCAGCCAGTGTCCCTCACTGTGTATTGCACTGGGTATAATTGCAGGGCCATGCTCTGAGCCGAAAGGGGCTAAGGCCAGGAAATCTACGTACTCCACTGCAGTATTAAAGACCCATGGTACACAGCCACACAGCAGCCACTCTGAGAAATCCTGCTGCAAAGAAACCAGTCTAACAGATGCCTCCCAAATTGTATTTGACCACAGATCTACCCCTCAGAAGATTCCTAGCATTCCACAGGAGAAAGAATTTTGAGAACGCTGTTTCAGTCCCTGGGGTGTTTTCAATAATTCACAATAGGCCCAGCCATGGTAGCATGCACTGGACACTGACTCCATGGCAGGCTGAAACCACATGGAAGGCCTCGGTTCAATTCCCAGCCCACTCAAGAGACCAGCCTTGCCTGGTGGTGTACACCTGTAATCCCAGCTACTAAGGAGATTGAGGTACAGGATGATCTTGACACAGCAATACCTTGTCTGAAGAAAACACCACATACACACAGAAAGCAAATAAATAATTCAAAACAGAAGGTCTTAAACTTTAGTGAGAAAAAAAAACTGGTGTCTGGCTTCCCTAAGAATGGCAGGGTAATTCCTGTTCTTGCCTGAGGTAATGCAGGGCAGGAATCCACATCTTCACATCATTCCAGGGTAGATGGTCAGGGAGCAGAGCTGGGGCAACACCAGTTTAGAGCCTATTGGAAATATGGAGCTGGGACCAGCAGGTGGTATGGCGGTTAAGACTCTGGACTCCCACATGGCCGACTGTGGTTCAAGTTTGAGCTAGTGGCATGCTTTGTCACTCTCTCTGTCTCCGTCTCTGTCTGGTGAACACACTTGCCCTATAGCATATTAAAAACAATAATAAATGAAACTAAATAAATAATTCTTTAGAGAATGAAAGAAAGGAAGAAAGAAATATGGTGCTCAGAGCTTGTGACCAATATAGGCTCTTGAACCTACCCTTAGGCCACAGGATTGAAATCTACATTTTAACAAGATCCCTGAATGATTCTGAGGCTGATTAGAACTTGAGAAGCATTGACTTAAAGGTTTTTGGTAATAGTATTTGTTTGGGGGGTTTTGCCCACTTGTTTGATTTTTGGTGAAGAACCATTAAAAAATAATAATAACTGGACAAAGATTGTAGTCCAGAAACCCCTCCAGTGGCTTTGAGGTACAGCTGCAGTTATGTCAAGGAGAGGTCTTACCTGCGTCATACCCTGCCTACTGTGAAGGCCTGGTTCTCCTAAGCAGCCTTTGATTTCTTTCCCACATCCACCCTGAAGAGCAGGAAAGCCAGCAAAGTGTCTTTCCATGGCCCTTCACTCTGCCAGACCCTGGTCAGACATGATTGATCTTCCATTGCTAAGTCGCAAGAAAAACCTGGAAGGTTCTTTAGGACAAGGATCTCTAGCCTTGGAACTCAGAGACTGACAAAAGGAATTGGCATAAAATAGGGGGAAATTTTCCAACAAGCCTTCCAAAAGGAGCACAAATACAGATTTACTTCTTGCAATATTTAAGAATGGCCGTTGCTCCATGGAGGGAGAAGGGGGATGCCTGAGGTACAACGGTCCATCAGGCAGCCAAGGTATTAATGGCAGGTGAAACCTTCCAAATGAGCACCCTGTCAGCCAATCTATTGCTTTAAAAGGTTGGCAATGCGGGAGACCTAACAGAGGCAATGAAGAACTAATCTCATATTGCCAGGTTAAATCAAGTCAGCCTTGCCCGTTCCTTTCACTTCTTAGTTACATCAAGCCAGAATACGTTCAATTATCCCTCACTTCCAACTTGTCAGCAGGCATGGGGGAAAATGCAAATGGAACAGTGCCCTTCTCTGGTGGAGAGAAGGAAATATCATTAAAAATAGCCTTCATTTATTGAGCTCTTTCTTTATCTTAAGTGCCATTCATTTATCATCTCTGCACTTGCCATATAGTAGGTGGTGTTAAGTCCATTCCATAGGTTGAAAAACTGAGCCATAGGAGTTCAGTCTCTTGTCGAAGGTTACATAGCTGATGACTAATACACCGGGCTTTCAAACCAGTCCATTCTGATCCTAAAGACTATATTTATTTGCTGTTTTTCTAACTGGATCAAGTGTCCAGTGCTCTTGTATATCTGAGCAAGTGGGACAATGGGCAAGCATTGCCTCTTAGTACTGAACTTTGGAATGACAACCTTGACATTTTCTAAGTGCTTCTCCAGTGGCAGAGACCAGCCAGGTCAGTGATGCTAAGTAGGAGGAGCACCCAGTTCATACCAGGACCTACACAAGTCCCGGTCCCTGCTCCTCCCCTTCACTTTGCTCTTTCACCCTCTACTACCCATTACCCCCAGTCGCACACATGCAGGGCCAACCATATACCCTAAGTGGCTTTATGGTTTACATCTGTGGGAGATCTGGGGCCCACTGGCCAGCCCCGCTTCCAGAAGGCAGCCTCACAAGCAGATTGCTCCCAGTGGTGGAGGGGTATTTCTTTTGCAATATTTTGTGAGCTCAGGCTATCAGAATGGTACTGACTCACTGATCTGGACTGACTGAAATCATTTACATAGACCATGCCTGGGTCTCTGACGTTAGGCATGACCCTGTAAGAGCTCACCTCAAAGTAAAACAATTCCCAAGGCAAAGCCAGTCCTGTGGTGGCAGAGCCAATCCCATGGTGGCCATCTTTCTTTTGCCTAAAGAATTCTCTCATGTCTTTGGCTAAAAGTCCACATGAGCCCTTGGCCTTTGTCGGCTGGCACCAAGGCCCTCCTGGCTCCCCTGCTCCTTCTTCTCTTCCATCACGAAGAGCAAGCAGCACCAGATTTCTTCCTTCTTGCCCCAACTTGTTGCCTTTTCCCTTCTCCATTGCTTCATTGAACTTTGCACTTCCCCATCATTACCTGGTCTCAGAAATGGTCCTAGGATTTATGGGGTTCACCACTTGGACTGCTTATATTTTTTTAGGGATATGAGAACTCGGCAAGTATGGGCAAACAAACTTACATGATGCCAAGAAGACTCAAAAAGAAGTGGAAAGAACTCAGAGACACTTAGTAGGTGACAAGGTGCTCACCACTGTTCAGGGCCCTCAGTATGTATTATCTCGGGTGACCCAATAGTCCTGTGAAGTACCCTTGGCATCACTGTTACCCCCATTTGTCAATTCACCTGTGCAGCCAGGCGACTAAGATGAAGACTGACAATGTGCCCAGCACACAGAAAGCTCCCCTGTGCCCTTTCCCAGCAAATAGTTCCCCATGGAGGTAACTACAGTTTCTAATTTGCTATCGTAATTGATTAGTTTTGCCTGTTCTTGAACAGCTTATATGAAATGTACTCTTCAAAGCCCCTATGTTCAACCAGCCTGTTCTAAGGCCTGGCCAGATGAGTAGGGATGGTAGATTTGGTGATTGGTGGTGCTTCCCATCAGACCATGTTCTGGAACGACTGGAACATACTTTTTAAATCTGAACTTCTGATCCGTTCCCAACCAGGTACTATGTGCATACACTAAGAATACTCCTCATAGCACCTGCAGTGAATTGCTGAGTCAATTCGTGCCATCCTGTCACAAAATGAAACTGAGAAAAACAAATGCCGATGTTTCTCTGAAGCCTCTAATACCTGAGAAAGCCATGGAGTTCATGCAAGTTGCAGAGGAGGTCATGTACCTAGCAAGCTACAGGGGCCAAAGGGGACCAAAAGTTACCAAATGCTTCCATCTAGATTCCCCACCAGCTGCCCAGTTTACAAAGATCAAAGAGGAAAGGAAGGGAAATAAGCATCCTCCCATTCCTAGAGCCCTGCCCTATAAGTGTGAGGGAGTAAGGACTCAGCCAGCCTCTTCCAGGCAGAACGATGTGCATGTTTCAGCCAACTCCGAAATAGCCAGATGTTTACCATGGCTGCTTTACAACCTCTCCACTTACACAGGGGCCCTCCCCCAGAGCATAGCTGTGCTAGTATGCGTTCAATTAAGGCTGTGTGTTTAAATCTCTTCACTACTTAGGAGCTCCTTTTACAATCTAGCAGAGCAAACTAGACAGGGGCTGGAAACAGCTGATGCAAAGCCTATAGCCAGCACAGAAGATAAGTGCCACCTTGTGCCAACAGTAAGCAGCTGGGTGGGGTTTGAATCTCACAGGTAAACAGTGCGGTTCTCAGCAGCCCACGTTGCCAGGAGTGAAGTCCCAAGAGCCTTGTTTCTTCTGTTGATTCCTTTTGAGATGCTCATTTTATTCAGCCAAATTCCTTCCCAGCTGTAGGAATAGAAAGGCCTGCAGGAGTGATTGCATCTCATAGCTGCCCACATTTTCCCTACTTGGTGGGTGTCTTCTGCCCTGCCTTTAGACCCTCTTGGGGGAGGACACCTCTCCTTCTTCCGATAATGAAGATGACAAAGGGTGATGATCTAATTGGTTGCCTCTCCCTACATTTTATCCATAGCTGCTTCTTAACCACTTAGGTACCCTAGCTTGTCCAAGCCTCAGTCTCACCCTCTGCAGGATGGGTGACATGGTGACACTAGTAATAATGTAATGTACTGACACTCCCTCTAGCAGGCACTGTCGCAGTGCTAGACGTGTAGTAAGTGTTGTAATCCTTCCAACAGCACTTGCCAACATCGTGGTCATTGTCTCCATGTTTTACATAAGAGGGACTGAGCAGGGAATTGTTCTGGGTTGCCGCTAAGTAGCAGCCAATCTGAGATTCAAACCCAGACATCTTGTTCCAGAGTCTGAAATTTAAGGGTTACGTTATTCTGCTTTGTAAGGTTGCCATGAAGATTTAAATCAAGAAGATAATGGGTTTTGGGAAAAGTCATGATGCAAGCTTGCTTAGAAAAACAGAAGAAAATATGTCCTGACTTTTCCGACAACCCAATGTATCGAGCCAGCAGATGGCATGGAGTATAAGTGGCTGGATCCCACAGAGCCAACTGCCTGGTTTGAGTTCCAGACCTAGGAGAGCTTATAAAACACACTGGGCACATCTGTGTGCATGCCCAAAACCCCAAGAGGAGAATGAAGAAGGGATTATAGTCTGGCCATCCCTCTGGGGAGTGCTTTCTCTCTCCCCCTTTCTCTCTCTCTCTCTCTCTCTCTCTCTCTCTCCCTCTCCCTCCCTTCCTCCCTCCCTCCCTCCCTCCCTCCGCTTCTCTTTGGCATGTGCACACACCCTATAGCAAAGCTTAAATACATGCATCAATTCTGCCCCATCTACAGCATCTACTTTTATATTTTTACTACTATTATTACTATTAATTATTACTCAACCTATATAGAAATACAGTGTTCTTGTTACTATTCACCCAGCCCATAGCCAATGATTCTAGATATGATTCAAAATTTGAGATTAATTTTTATTAATGTCCAGTGTGTATAAACTGGAAGCATCATAGAGTTTCTGGTTATAGAATAAATACAGTTCCCTGAGCATGTACTATAGGCCAGGCTGATACATATTTACCAATTCATTTATTCCCCGTCACATAAACTGATGTTAAAACTCGGTTTTGAAGACAAGGAAATGGAGGCTCAGCAAGGTTGATTATCTTTCCAACCTCACACAGCCAGGAGAGGAACTAGGGATTCCGCCTGATTCTGGAGGCCAGGCTCTTATCTGTGTGCTGTGCAGACTTTTTGCCTTTTTGCCTGGAGACTTCTAATCCAAAGGATTCTATTCAGCATTAATTAACCTGATTTCTGCTTCACACTGCCAGAAGTGCTGTGGAAGCTTCTCTCTGATGATCTTTATCAAAAGCAATAAAAAGAATGTCTCTACGTTCTTCCCAGAACGTTTCTCACATCCACCTTTCTCTGAAATCGCCAGCACAAATAGTGTGTAGTGTACATGGATAGAATACAGCCAGAGCCATGCTTTAGCGTCTGCCCTGACAACAATACCTAGCTAATTCTCCCTGGCCGGGGTTCACAGAGTCACGTGAAATGAGAAAGTCCTCAGCAAATGTATAGCTCCTTACGGCGAGTGACCGCAGTCACTCTCCCATAACTGCTGAGTCAGAAGTGGGTCCTTTTCAAGGATTCTGCAGACCTCTCCTACCACCCCCACCACCTGCACCGGGAAATAGCCAACCAGACAAACAAATAAGTAGGTAGATAAATAAATAAATAAATCGTCCAGTGTCATGGGAGGGCTATGCTGCTTTCTTGCCGCTGTTGAATGGAGACGTCGGCGGCCTCTCAGGTCCTGAACTGGCAATTCAGAACAGTTTGATTGCCTGCTTGATTGTTTGCGAGATAACTGCAAGATTGTCAGTGACAGGGTAATTTACTGAAGATTGCAATGTCAGACTCCATCCAAGGGGCTTGCTGGCATAAAGATGCGATTCTCATGACTGACAGGCCACTGGGAGATTGGAGTGCCAATTTAAAGTTCACAGTGTCATCCAAAAGCGTGTGGCGGCAGCAGCCCATAATCACGCAGCATGATGAGGTCATTACATGCGTGACATATGCTCGCACTTAATGACGCCTAGAACCCCAAATGCACCATCTCCAGAGCAGGTAAACCTAAGTATGGAGGAGGAAATCATTTATACCCTTTTTTTTCTTTAGCATTTGTCATCTGCAATTGTTGATGTGTTTAGGACTTCTCATGCCAGACAGGCCCTTGAACAAAAAGCTCAGTATCAACAAAACAGTGGGGAAATTTGAGGTTCACCATTTTGAGGCAGTCACAGAGAGAGTGACAGGCAGAAGAGGGCTGGGAGAGGATGTGTTCGGTGGTCAATAGGAAAACCGTCTGAAGGTATTATCTGAGCCCAAAGAGGCCCTCGAAGTGGTTCTATGGAGTGGGCAGTGAATGGGTTAGAGAGGAAGGAAACATTTCCCAGCTTCAGGAGGGAAAGGCCACCAGAAATGGATAGAACACCTAACAGGAAGAGGCCAGTGACCTTAAAGAAATCCATGACGCTAACAGCAATGGCTTTCTTCACACCCGGGAAGTTCCTGTGGTTGCTGAATGAAGAAGCCTGCCAACAGGTCTCGGAGGGTTATTTTTCATCTGAAGCAGGCACTCCAGGACAGAGTCCTTGTGCGTGGTGAAGGCAACCCATGCAAGGTGCTGTTCAAGATAGAATTCCGTGCACTTTTGCTTTTTCTTTTCTTTTTCGTGTTCTGCCAGTGGCCTTCCGATTCGGATTGGACTGTCTGAATGCGGATCTGAAACAGCGCCCCCGTATCATCCTGCCACAGAGATAGGATTCTCCAGTGCTGTTTCTGGGAGCCCAGTGTTGACTGGGCCCTAGGGAGACTCGGACTCAGCCAGCACATCAGGCTGGGCCGTGCAGTCTGGATTTCGAAAGTCTGCACGTGTAAACCGAGTGTGCCTGCTCACCCTCCCAAGTCTGCATTTCTAGGACATTTTGTAAATCTCAATGTGTTACGAGGCACATGAGCAACATTTGCCCATGTGGAAAATGAGAGGCTAGTTTTAGTCATTTAAAGCCAAGCAAAACATGTAACCTCTTAATTTGTTTGTTTGCTAAAAAGAAAGTAATGCATTAAAATAATTGTACATTAATTGCTAAATTACAGTGGAACTTTGGTGAAATTACATATTTCAATTTCATCAGCGGAACCAAACGAAAAGGGTAATGCCAAAAAATTACATCGCGGTAAAT
>NW_006159712.1:3526232-3554483 GCF_000334495.1 Tupaia belangeri chinensis | reverse complement strand
GGTTCAGCATTCCAGCACAAGTGTTTGCCGAGTCGCAGCCCAGGGACGGAGTGCCTGTTTCTATGCCGTAAATTATGCTCTCCCCCAACACCCGCCTCCCAAAACAAAACCTTGCTATCAAATCAGCAGTACAAGCAAGTTACTCTCCAAGCTCCTCTACTGGGTTCAGTCAATTCCCAGAAGAGTGAACAAAGGTTGGCCAACTAACCAGTTCTGAAAGGAAATTCTAAGAAGCAGACCCTGCTCCTGTTAGCCCTAACAGACATGAGGAATGGGAAACTGTCATTTATTCATTCAACAAACATTCGTTAAGTGTCCAGTTCTGTGCTTGGCACTAAGTGAGGCATGAATATAGAAATTAACAAGACATCGTTCTTTTCTTCAAAGGGCTCATTTTCCAGAAAGGGAGGCAAGCATAAAGAGAGAATTAATTCCAGTACAAAGAAGTTGGTGTTAACAATGGTTTCTAAAATGTATTGTACCTGAGAATCACATTTAAAATGCAAATTCCAGGACCTGCTCTGAGAAGCGGTCCCTGGAGAGATCTGGATGTGCCTCTGGTCCCTCCCAGAGGATTCTGAGGCAGAACCATTGTTGGAGAAGCCCTGATTCAGGGATGTACCGAAAACAATGCCTAACTGGTCAATTCCAGCTGCTACAACAGTACTGCAGACTGGGTGGTTGAAACAATGAACATTTACTTTGCTCATTTATTCCTGGAAGCTGGAAAGTCCAGGATCAAGACACAGCAGTTCTGGCTTTTCACAAGGGCCCAATTCCTGGTTTCTAGTTGGCTACCTTCTCTCTGTGTCCTCGCAGGGTGGGAGAGGCCCACTGAGCTCTCTGGGTCTCTGCTATTGAAGCACCGATTCTTTGATGAGAGCTCCACTCTCCTGACATGATCACTACAAGAGTAGAATTTCAACATGTGAATTTTCTTTTTTTTTTTTTTTTTTAGCTGGGGGGACACAGACATTCAGTCCATAATATTAACCTGGCCTGGGGCATCATCAGGAAGGTTTCCTGGAGGAGGAGGTCTTAAAGGACATGTCAATCATTTTGTTTCCCCCACTCTACTGTGAACTCCGTGGGAACAGACGTCATGGTTCTTTGCTCCCTGTTTTATTTCCAGCACGTGGACAGCACTCACATATGGTAGATGAGTGAATAGAAATCGGCCCAGGAAAAGGGATGGAGGGTAGGAATCCAAGCAAATAAACTGGGATGTTCAAAGTCCTGCAGGCATACAGGGAAGTGGAACCAGAAGCAACCCGGTAAACTGGCGGCTTAATTCCAGGTGCTTGAGTCAGAGCTGTTTCTCCACGTTTCTTGAAGAATGAAAAATGCATAGCATCTAGTTTTTCAGCTGGTCACCTGTTTCCTCTCTGGCTTAGAGGGAGTCGGGGTGGAAGGCTTTTTTCGATTAAAGCGAGATTTAAGGAACCCTGCATCTTTACAATTGTGTGCTCGTTAGCTCTGGGAGCTATTTCTGGGTAATTTTTTGTGCTGGGTTGTTTAAAAGCCGTGTGTGTGTGTGTGTGTGTGTGTGTGTGGTTGTTCTCCAGCACGTGGACAGCACTCACATATGGTAGATGAGTGAATAGAAATCGGCCCAGGAAAAGGGATGGAGGGTAGGAATCCAAGCAAATAAACTGGGATGTTCAAAGTCCTGCAGGCATACAGGGAAGTGGAACCAGAAGCAACCCGGTAAACTGGCGGCTTAATTCCAGGTGCTTGAGTCAGAGCTGTTTCTCCACGTTTCTTGAAGAATGAAAAATGCATAGCATCTAGTTTTTCAGCTGGTCACCTGTTTCCTCTCTGGCTTAGAGGGAGTCGGGGTGGAAGGCTTTTTTCGATTAAAGCGAGATTTAAGGAACCCTGCATCTTTACAATTGTGTGCTCGTTAGCTCTGGGAGCTATTTCTGGGTAATTTTTTGTGCTGGGTTGTTTAAAAGCCGTGTGTGTGTGTGTTTTCCAGCCACTGAAATAATACTCATAGTAGAAAATAGTAGACACCCCAAAAACATGATAAAGAAGCAGAAAAGAACTACACTAACCTGTTACCTGGGGATAGCCATTGCCAGCTACTTCCTTCCCGTGGCTTACCTTCATGCCATAGACTGAACTTGCACTAGGCTTGCTGGGTGGATCCGCCGGTTCTCGCCCTTGGGAAAGCCTGCTGTGGCTTACACTGTGTGGGCACCGAAGGCGTTCGCATCTGCAGCTTTGCGCCGTGACGTGTTCTGACCTCGGCTCTGCCTCTGCCCTTCCAGATGGCCTGGTGGACTGCCTGGACCCTGACTGCTGCCTGCAGTCGGCCTGTCAGAACAGCCTGCTCTGCCGAGGGTCCCGGGACCCCCTGGACATCATCCAGCAGGGTCAGACGGACTGGCCTGCAGTCAAGTCCTTCTACGACCGCATCAAGCTCTTGGCAGGCAAGGATAGCACCCACATCATCCCTGGAGACAACCCCTTCAACAGCAGGTAGGTGCCCTTCTGTCCTGGCAGGCTGCTGAGGTCAGCAGTTCCCTCGCGACTGGAGCAGGAGGCAGCGCCCTGGCTTCTCTGTGGCCCTGGTTGGCCTGGAAACCACTCTGGATACACCTCCCCTTCAGAGGCTCCCAGAACACTTTTCTCACTTCAGGTGGGCTCCAGAGCAAAGTCGCTCCCTCTATGCAGGATCTGGTCATCTTCATTCCAGAGCCTGCTAGAGACACCTGTTGCTTCCCTAATTTTTAGGCCATTTTTATAATCTATTATTTTATGACACTATTATTACTAATTTAAATGTCTTTATAATGCCTTTGATAGTGGCTTTTGTTTGAGCATTGCTGAAATAGTTCATTCAACAGAGTATTTTTGAAAGCTGTTATTAACTTAATAACATAACCTATCATTCGTGGCATCTTTGAGTCAAGATGATGCCAGTTGCAAGACTTTATTGAGCACATGGGATGAGCCAAGCCTTTACACAGATTGTCTCTAAGTCTCACGGCAATGCCACCCTCTACTGCAACTACTAATTACCTACTATGTGCAAGGCATCATGCCACTGTGCTTTGTCCCTCCTTCCCTTCATTCTAGCTACTATATTTTTTGCTCCCAGTTGCTAATTTGAGGCTTATGAATATTCTAGCCCCAAATTCTGGTTTTGTTTTGAAATCATTGTGGCCCCTCCCTTCATCTCAGGGCAAGTTAGAACTGTGGCCCTGCAGAAGAGAACAAGGGGAAGGTTTGTCTTTGAGACGCCTCCCCACAACCCCATCCCTCTTCTTGTCTAGGCACTGTTGTGATTCTGAGGGTAAAGGGGAGGGATAGGAGAGGCAGGGGTCTGCCTACAACCTGGCTGCTAGAAATGACCTCATTCTTGGGTCCAGAGGTTGATGGCATTTGCCAAGGGGGTAGGTGGGCATGGTCTTCTTGGGGGTTCCCCACTGCATCTCTGTGCTTCTTCACGTAAAGAAATAATAGCTGCTGGTTGAGTCCCTTTCAAATACCCTCTAGGAGCCAGAACTTTGAGCAGGATAGTTCTGGCCCCTCTGGTTCCCCCTCCATGTCATCTTTTTCCTATTTCTCTTTAGCCCACTCAGGGAGGTGCAGGAGCACTTAGGAAGTAGCCTTTTATCCAGGCTTCCAACTAGAGGATTAAATACCAGACTGCACTTTTTATAGGAGCCCCTAAGTTTACAAGGAGTTCTTTTAGAGGTCGCAGTGTTAGACTTGGAGGAGATGTTGTCCTTGTCCCCAACTCCAACTCCACCTCTCCCTGAGAGAAGAGCCCAGGGAGGGTGGGATGGAGAAGGGTGGGGGGAGCCGGCAGCCAATTCTGCAGCCCAGTAGTGCTCTCTGAGAAGTTAGACGGCCTCAGTGCCTGGAGCCCTTTGCAATGAGGTTCTTTTTTTTATTTGGAGAGGTTTTTTTGCCATAGGGCGCGTGCGCTCACCAGACAGAGAGAGACAGAGAGACAGAAAGCAAGAAATCACCCCCCAGGGGGAATGGCCACGCCACAATCCCTTCTCCTCCATTCTCCTCTCGGAATCTTGGACACCCATGCACACGCGCCCAGCGTGAGTTTTAACCCATTGGGTCCGGGACGCGAACTGCGGTCTACTACATGGGAGTCCAGCGACATAGCCATTACGCTAACTGCTGGTCCCTGCAATGAGGTTCTTAACAAGACCAACCACTTTCACTTCTCTCCATTCTGGTTTTACTGAAATGAAGATATAAAGGTATTTCAAATGTATTTGTAGAAAAATGGAATTAAAATATCAGTTTATTTGAGGGCAAAAAAAATAATTTTAACATTCATGCATAGTTTTTCCATAGTATACATTTTCCATAAACTTACTGAATGCCTCATAGAAAAAGAAAGAATAATAGGAAAAAAATCATCTCAACCCTCTTCTAGTTGAGCCCTAAAGCCTCCTCGCTGTGCAACGTTGCGCTTGTAACTTCATTTTCTTCATTAGTAAAGTTAAAAGAGGCCCGGCCACAGTAGCACATGCCGGCTGCTGCTGCTCATCAAGCTGAGGCCAAGTGAGAGGCCCAGGTTCGATTCCCAGCCCATCCTAAAAATCCAGATAAAATGGTATGTGCCAGTACTGCCAGCTGCTTGACGGGCTGTGGAAGGAGGACCGCAAGCTCCTGGCCAGTGTGGGTGTCATAGGAAGGTCCGTCTGAAGGAACCCGGATGTGGTGGCACACACCCAAAATCCCAGCCACTTAGGGACCTGAGGCAGGAAGATTACGGCACAGATTACGGACCTGGTCAAAAACACACACACAATAAAAATAAAAATAACAGGGCCAGGAAGTGGCATCGTGATTAAGGTGCTGAAATCCACATGGCCGACTGCATTTCAAGTCCTGAACCTGGCAGCTTGCTTTCTCCCTCTCCCTCTCTCTCTCTGTCTGTCTCTGGTGAGCACATATACCCTATAGCAAATTGAAATAATAATAATAATGGTAAACAATTCTGTAATAAATCAATACATATTACAAATCAGAATAACATTAGTATACACTACATACCATAGTACTATTACAATAGAAAAAACTCTCAAAAAACAATTTTAAAAACACAAATATCTGACTAAAAATAATAGATTTCCTCTGCTTGCTAAATCCTGGTTCTGAAACAGTCTTACAGGTGGGCTTCCTTTCAGTTATAAGTGTAATTCCTCTTTCCAGAGCCTTCTCGTGCCCTGGGCTCGTGCTAGCATGTTAGCGCTCCAGTGAGGCTCACGTACATTTTGCTTCTCCTGTAACTGCATCCTCTGAAGGCCCAGGTCTGTTTCAGTCCACTTCCTCATTAAGATTCATCTTTCTACCCAAAACCTCATAGTTTTCTGATAGTCTCCTGTTCCCTACTCTCTCTTTACTTGTCCTTTTTAAGATCGTCTTCTCCTCCTCACCGATAGTTTTCACTTCCAGAAGGCATCTTGAACTAGAGCCAAGATACAAGAGGCCAACCCAGGGCCCTGGAATATTTAGAGGACTATACCAGCCCCAGAAACCTGAAGGAAAGAAAGCTGCTTTAGAGAATGCTTTCCTGAAGCTCTGAATGTAGCGATAGGTAGTACCACCCAAATGAGCCCACACCCTGTAGCAATGTCTGCATGGATGCAAAATTTCGAAATATAAAATGATATTCCAAGACCTAGGTTGAAACTCAATAAGCATGTGAATTTCAGTGTATTATCATCAGAAAAATAACGAAGGACAAAGCTAGCAGTAAAAAAAAAAAAAAAAAGCTTAATTCAAGACTTTTAAAAAGGCGTTCCCCTAGATAATGGCACACAAAAATAACTAAAATGCCTTGACTCCACCACTATAATTTACAGAGCAGATCTCACTATCTAGATAATGTGATAATTGTTACACATCAATAATCATAAATAGAAACGAACCGATAGCACGTCTTAGCTGAATCTTTTCTGCGAATCGACTGTCTGGAAATGATAGGAAGCCAGCAGCAATGAAGAATTTGAAAAATAGAAGGTAGAAACCCTAGGCAGCCCAGCCTCTTTTATTGCTGTGGCATTCTGCAAAGTCTCATGCTACAGGAATTGGTTTATAAGAAAAAGCAGTTGTATAAAGAAGGGGGGAGGGGACCCCACCATGGAATGTACTCCCAATTTTGTTTTCTCATCACGAGCACTGTGTACCTAGTGGTCGTCAACACACATCATTGATTTTAAAATAGTGTCTGGTGAGGCCTTAAAGAAATCTTAGTCTGAGCTAAGATAAGAAAATGGAATTGAACAAAAGGATTATTTTCATAAATTAGTTTTCCACTTTCAAAAGACTCTAGCATTGTGGTTGGAACCAGCTAAAAATGGGATTCATTTGTTAGTCAGCCGGTAGCAGACAATTAGAGCTGTCAGTGGAACAGTCTAAACACTCCCGAGATCATCCAAGGGTCGACGCGGAGCAGCTGGGGGTATTACTAATAAGAAGAGTGATGCTTAGAGACAGCATCCCTCCTCTTTTCAGGACACTGGGGGTTGAGAAAGAAAGTGCTTTCCAAAAACTGAGAAGACTTTGACAAGGTTCTGGCAAAGAACAGGTTGGCTGGATTTACCTAGTCCAGAAATCGGGAGTGTATCCAGGAACCAGGGAGCTTGAGAACCCCTCTGCTTTCCCAAAATTGTCCAATCTTCAAGGCCAACAACAGAGCGACAGACCTGCCAGGCAGCTCGGGGTTCAGGGCAAAAATGGGGATTCTCAGGACCAGCAGTTGGAGTAATGGCTATGCCGCTGGACTCCCATGTAGTCGACCGCGGTTTGAGTCCTGGACACGGTGGCTGAAACTCACGCCAGACGCGTGTGCGTGTGTGCCCAAGATCCTGAGAGGAGGATGGAGGAGAAGGGATTGTGACATGGCCATCCCTCCCGGGGGGGGATTTCTCACTTTCTGCCTCTCTGTCTCTCTGTGTCTTTCTGGCAAGTACATGCGCCCTATAGCAAAAATCTCTCAAAAAGAAGGAAAAAAAAAAAAAAAACAGGATTCTCCTTGTTTTCTCTCTCCATGGAGTGAAGAGAATTCAGATGAGAGGAGATGGGTGAATTCTCACTCCTTAGACCTTGACAGTTTTGTCTTGTTTTGGTTTTCAGTATTTTTTCTTATTGCCGGAAGGCATGTTTGCTCACCAGAGAGAAAGAGAGAGAGCACCCACCAATGGAACATGGTCACACCACAATCCTTCTTCCATTTCTCCATCCAGTCAGGATTTTGAATACACACCTGCACATACCCCGCATGTTTCCCAGTCATCAGACCTGGATTTGAACCGTGGCTGGCCAAGTGGAATCCAGCTCCCTTAATCACTAGCGTATAGGGCCAGTCCTCAGTCTATGGACTCTCAGTGGACTTTTATAGCATCTCATGGTGTTAACAGATTTCCTAGAGATGGAAATAGCTGATGAGAAACAGTCACACTTGAGAAACCAGCAATTAGCGTAATGGCTATGTTGCTGAACTCCCATGTAGCCGACCACGGTTCGAGTCCCAGACCCGGCGGCTTAAACCCACATTGGGCACGTGTGTGTGCAAGCCCAAGATCCTGAGAGGAGAAAGGATTGCAGTGTGGCCATCCCCCCTAGGGGGTGATTTCTCACTTTCTCTGTCTCTCTCTGTCTTTCTGGCGAGTGCACATGCCCTATAGCAAAAACCTCTCCAAAGAAAAGAAACTGGCACGCTTGACACATGCCTGGTTTCTATGGTCTGGAAAAAGGGGAGTTTTCCCTGACACCAGAAAAAAAAATGTGTGGGATTTCAGCCACCTCTTTCTTAAACAAAGCAGGAATATGACATAATAGAGAGAGTTTCATGAAATCCAGAATCCAAGCTATTTCCACCAGAAATAGAAAAATATATATCTATATATATATGTTTTTGTATGTGTATATGCCAGCCTTGTAAATACCCCTGTATTCTCCCCTCCATCCCCTCTGACACCCCAACCTCAAAGCCAGAAAGTAAATGAGTATCCAGTTTGGAAGCACTCACCGAGCATGATACTCTCTGTGCCACAGTTCAAGTCCCAGACCCAGTGGTTTAAAACTCAGTGCCAGGCGCATGTGTGTGTGCACCCAAAATCCTGAGGGGAGAATGGAGGAGAAGGGATTGTGGTGTGGCGACCTACCTTGGAGGATGATTTCTCACGCTCAATGGAGGAGAAGGGATTGTGGTATGGCCACCGACCTTGGAGGATGATTTCTCACGCTTTCTTTCTCTCTCTCTTCCTCCCACCCCCAGCGAGCACATATGTCCTATAGCAAAAATCTCTCCCTAAAAAAAAGTTAGTTGACAAGAAATGGAGCAGTGCCGAGGGTAGAAGGGGTGTGCACAGGAGACCCCATTGCTGAGCCGAGTGACAGGAAATACTGCCCATGGGTTTCACTCAAAAATGGTACTAGTTTTGTTCCTCCAGCAAGCAACATGTGGCAACAGCCCTCTTGCCCATACCCCTCTGTGAAGTGTGGTCATAAGAAGCCAAGAGTTAGTGCTAAAGTCTTCTTGCCTCCCAGGCCACTGAGGGTAGGACACAGCAGCAGTGGGAAGGGGAACTCACAAAACCCCCTGTCTCTTTGTTCTCCTGCATGAGGCTCAAAGACCTGTGTTTCCTTTTCTCTCAGCTTGGTTTCTCTCATCCGAGGCCAAGTAGTAACTACAGATGGGACTCCTCTGGTCGGTGTGAACGTGTCTTTTGTCAAGTACCCAAAATACGGCTACACCATCACCCGCCAGGATGGCACGTAAGTGGCTCTGTGCATGCAGAGGACAGATGATGTGACAGACCTGGAAACATGTGACTTCCCTTGTGCACTGACTCCCCAGAGACAGTCCATGTTTTCTAGTGTGGTACAAACACAAAAGATAAACATTAAGGCCATCTTAGCCAAGGCTGCTGACCCCATCACCCTCCTTCTTCCACAGGGAAATCCTTTTCTGTGTGTATGTGTTGAGGGTAAAGGAAGGATTCTAGAAAGAAGGAGGGACAGTAGCTCTTAGGAACGAACTGCTATTTTAAATCAAAGGCAGTGCAGGGTGATGAGAATCCACATGATGTAGTGTCCTGCAGTCCCCTTCTGCTTTCATCTGTGGCTTTCGGAGTTGTGTTGTTTTTGTTCCTGTTTTGAGAGGGGTGGGATGTAATCAGAGAAGTCTAATTAAATTCATTTAGCAGTCACCCTGCTGAGTGAAGGAGACAACCTTTCCCTGTTATCTTCTGATTGGAACATGCACCCCATTCAGCCCCCACCAAGATGAAAGCTCTGTCATTTTCTTAATCCATTGGGCATCATGTAGAAATTTAAAGAAAAAGATAAGAAGGAGAAAAGAAATCTATGGGGAGAAGAAAACTCTCAGAATGGACTAGGGGAGAAATAACCGATAAAGTATCACATTTTATTCCAAGTGAGAAAGAGGACTCTTGCTGTAAATCTGAGGCAACACTTTTTCTCTAAAACCAGACTCTGGACAGTCATGGACATAGCACGTAGGTAAGAACTGTGATTCTTGCTCTCTTCGATGAAGAGTCTGGCCTTGTTTTCTAATGTCCTAAGGTAGCCTCGCAGGCACTTTCAGAAATTACCGGACCTACCTTCATCTTCCCACCTTGGAAGCCCAAGGTGGGAAGGATTCATGTCAAGTCTTCAGTATTTATTAAATTCCTGACATGTCACTCAGACGTTTCTGCAGCCAGATCTAAGTATTTTAAAGCACTAAAATAGTGAATGTGTGCTATGCAGAGCTACTTTGGCCCTTGTTTTTTATTTTTTTATTTTTTTTAAAGGTTTTTGCCATAGGGCACGTGTCCTCATTGGAGAGAAACAGAAACTAGTGAGGAGGAAAGTGAGAAATCACTCTCCCGGGGGATGGCAATGCCACACTTCCATTCTTCTCCTGGGATTTTGGGCACGCACGCATATGCACCCAGTGTGATTTACAAGCCACCAGGTCTGGGACTCAAACTGCAGTCGGCCATGTGGTAGTCCAGCACCATAACCACTACGCCACCTGCTGTCCCCATTCTCTTCTCATTTTGTTTAATTGCCGGAAGGTATGTGCAATCATCAGAGCGACAAAGAAAGTAGAAAGAGAAAGCATTCCCAAGGGATCATAGTCGCACTATGCGATCCCTCCTCTGTTTCTCCACCCTGTTGGGATTTGGGGCATCCCTGTGCATGTACTCAGCATGGTTTTTAAGTATCTAGGACTGGGATTCAAACTCTGGGCAGCCATGTGGGATCCGGCTCCCCGAACCACTAGACTATAGGGCCAACCCCCTTGTTTGTTCTTAAAAGCCAGTGTTCTTAAAGAACTAACATCCTTTGGTTGATTTCTGTAAACTCCCATGAGACAACACGAGAAGGCCTTGCTGAATGCTTGGTCTCCTAGCTGTCCCCTCCTCATGGCTGCCCCCTTCCTCAGAGCTGCTCCCTGGCTAGTTGTGGCCCACATGTACACCTAGACCACCTAAACAACCTCCTGGATCAGGGACTCTTCAGCTTGTTCAGGTTCCAATGCTGTGGAAGTCACAGGATGCCTTAGGAAATGCTCTGAGGAACCCTGCGATCTGTCGTGCAGTGGTGTATGCCATAGACTTCCCCGTGAAAACTCTCACACCAGCTAGGAACGATTTTACTGCAAGACATTTGACTGTCCTCTATGTCCTATGCAATCGGCACACATGTGCAATAAATCAACATACAAATTAATTAACAGACTGTATAATGGGCACACTCCGATATCTACCTGAATATGCATATGGCCCTTGTTCATGTGCTTTATGTCTATACTAAAAATCACTAAATGTGTTACCAAAATTGGGTAAGCCTGGCAAGTCAGTATATTTTCGCTGAGTTTTTACCGTGATCAGGATACTCTGTGGGCTGCTGGGGATTCTAACGTGAACAAGACAAATAGCACTGCTGCCCTCAGAAAGCTCAGATTCTAATAGAAGAGTCTAGCTTGAAATTTGGAAACTTTTCCCATTAACCTGCCTTTTTATTTTTTTAATTGCCAGAGGATGCATGCACTCACCAGAGAGAGAGAGGGAAAGGGAGAAAGACCCTCAATGGGGCGGGGTCACACCCCATCCCCTTCTCCATTTCTACATCCTCTTGGGATTTGGGGACATGCACATGTGCCCAGCATGTTTTTCAAGCTGTCAAGCTCAGGGTTTGAGCTGTAGTTGGCCATGTAGGATCTAGCTCCCTTAACCACTAGGCTATGGGGGCGGCCCTAACTTCTTACTTTTATGTTAATTTGGAAAGAGCTACCTTTATTTCCCTTTGCTAGTAGTACACCTTCATCCAGCTTCTGAGAAACAAATAGGAATATTGTTTAAGAACCATGGGCCAGGGCCAGCAAGTGGCATGGTGGTTAAGACATGACTCCCACATGGCCAACTGCAGTTCGAATCTTGGACTGGCAGCTTCAGACATGCTGGGAACATGTGCATGCGTGTGAAAAATCCTGAGTCCTGACATCATATCATTCTCTCCACACTCTATACTGAACACTTCCATGAGCCAAGCACTGGGCTAGGACAGGCAGGGGTCAACAGGCTTTTGTTTTTGAATAGGCTAGATACTAAATATTGGGTCGTCTGAAAAGTAATGACAGATTTTTGCATAAGAAAATAGGAAAGGTCATGACCTTTCCGACAACCCAGTAGCTTAGGCTTCGCTGACCGTGTGGTTTCTGTTGCAACATCTCACTCTGCCTTTATAACAGAAAAGCAGCCTTAGAAAGTACGTGAACAAATGTGTATGACTGTGTACCAATAAAACTTTATTTACCAAACAGATGGGGACCACATTTTCAGCCCTGGGTCATAGAGACTCCTACTCTGCACATATCATGATGTTTCATTCCCTTAGCCATAAATGTGTGTGTAGGTGTCACTTTATAAATGAAGCACCTTGGGCTCAGAAGGGCGAATGAATAACTTGCCATTAGCCACACAACTAGCAGATGGCAGAGCTTGGGTTCCAACCTAGTCCATCTGCCTCCAGGCCCATGCTCTTCTCTGTGTTCTGCCTTCCCACTACCCTCTACCCTCAGGAAAGGAGACCAGAGCATCCTGCCTTGTCTAAAGGAGAGTCCAGCCCTCTCAGTGAACCCATTTATTCCTCCCAGGTTTGACCTGATCGCCAATGGGGGCGCCTCCCTAACCCTGCACTTTGAGCGAGCCCCTTTCATGAGTCAGGAGCGCACTGTGTGGCTGCCGTGGAATAGCTTTTATGCTATGGACACCCTGGTGATGAAGACCGAGGAGAACTCCATCCCCAGCTGTGACCTCAGTGGCTTTGTCCGGCCTGATCCAATCATCATCTCTTCCCCTCTGTCCACCTTCTTCAGTGCTGCCCCTGGACAGAATCCCATCGTGCCTGAGACCCAGGTAGGAATGGCGGGCACCAGGGTGGAACTCATTCCTCCCCTCACCAAAACCAACTGGTCAGTTTCCTCCTTGCACCTCTCTCCAAGTGGGCCAGAAAGTAGTAATATAGGGGAGGGACCAAAAGTGGAAGTGTAATAGAATTTATAGGCACTGGAGACAACATTCTGAATCCCTCCTGGACATTCTGGATGTTTGCGCATAGTCGCTCAAGACTTTGGCAGTCACCGGAGCTTTTAATAAAATAAAAACAATACACATATGTGCAACCCACCTGCAAATTGCTTTTTATTCCGGTTAGTCACAGAGATACATGATAAGAGGCACTTTAATGATCTACATCGGTGTTACGACAGAGGGCATATTACATTATTGCCTCCCTGTTGCTTTATACCGATTGTCAGTGGAAGTTGCAGGTTCATATAATTACAGCCTCTCGTGGCCTCCTTGCATGCAGCTAGTAATAAAGCCTGCTGTTCTTATTTACATCTTTTGCCAACAGTGTGGTTTTTAAAAAGAAACACCACAGTGACCAAGAATAATTATTAATCCAAAAATCGTGACCTCAGCCCCTTTGCTCCATGGTATAGGATAAAGTTTTGGTTGAGGTTTTTTTTTTGTTTTTTTTATTTTTTTGCTTTTTTTCTTTCTTAGCCATGGGAAGTGGTCCTTGCACCCACGTGAGGTGTGACACCTGAGGGAGGCAGGAGACAGGTGGCATCGGGATAGCCAACAGCTCACCCACAGGGGTGTGTTGGATCTGGTGTACCTACCATGTATTTCCCCTCCAGGTTCTTCATGAAGAAATTGAACTCCCTGGTTCCAATGTAAAGCTTCGCTATCTGAGCTCCAGGACTGCAGGGTACAAGTCGCTGCTAAAAATCACCATGACCCAGTCCACGGTGCCCCTGAACCTCATCAGGGTTCATTTGATGGTAGCTGTCGAAGGGCACCTCTTCCAGAAGTCATTCCAAGCTTCTCCCAATCTGGCCTACACTTTCATCTGGGACAAGACAGACGCTTATGGCCAAAGGGTGTATGGACTCTCAGATGCTGTTGGTATGTTTTTGGTTACAATTATTGGTTGATGGATTTAGTCGTGCATTAATTCATCCAGTATTTATTGAGTTTTTAGTATGTGCCAAGTATTGTTCAAGTAGATAAAGAGACAATGGTCAGTAAGACCAACAAGATTTCTTTCCTACGGGCCTAACATTTTAGTGGGGAGTTAAGATAATGAACAGAGACTGGACAAGACAATGTCAGCAGTGTTAAGTGCTAATAAAATAAGAACAAGTGATAGACAGAGGAAGAGGAGCGACTGTGGGTAGGCATGCAGGGAAGGCTCCTCAACAGACATTTGAGCAGACTTGGTACAGTCAGTAGCATATGAACCACATGCCGATCACAGGTTCAAACCCTGGCCTGGTAGACCTGATACACACCATGCTTCTGTACATGGGTCCAAGACCCCAATGTGCTGGAGAGCTGCAGGAAGGGGATCACAATGAAAGGAGATCTTGTCAGAAGTCTCTCTCTGTCTTCCATGTGTATGCACACACTTTCTATCGCAAATAAAAGGAAGAAAAAACTTTAAAAAATAGCAGATCTGAATGACGAGAAGGAGCTACGTGAAATCAGGACCAGAGTGTTCTCAGCAGAGAGTGAAGCATGTCTGAGGGACAGAGAGAAAGCCTGTGGGACTCACGTGCAGTGGACTCAGAGAACATGTGAGATGAAGGGAGGTGGGTGGGCAGGGGCCAGTCCATGGGCAGAGAGAGCACAGAATGCACCACAAGCATCAGAGAGGGGCTCCAGGGGATCTCGAAGCCACAGGCTATGTTTGTGGGTTTGCTTTTTGAAGACATCACATGAGTCCCCCCTTATGAGAGACCACCATCAGAGAAGGGTCCTGCAGTTATCAGAGTTGTAAGCTGTGGACTCATCTCAACCTACCTGACATCTTCCTACTTGTGGAGGACTATCTAGGGATTAATTAAAATCCAGAATCCTGTGTTCTGTTCACCAATAAGCTTGTGGTTTTCAAGAACCATGAGCAAAGCTACAAAATAAGAAACCAGCCAACTCAGAAATGTTCACGGTAATTGGCAGCCAGTGTTTATCAGACATTCCCTGTGTGTGGAGAGCACTGTGCTAAGTCCTTTGTCGTAGGTGACCTCTCATTAACCCTATCAAGTAGCCACTTTCCAATCCCCATTATACAGATAGGGCAGGAAGAAGAGGGGAAGAAAGTCACCTAAGATCATGCCACTAGCCCATTACACATGCTCAGGAGAGGGTCCCGTGGTCTGTTTCACCAGCAAATCGAGTTCATAACTGAATCAATACAGTAATACCTTACTAGAGTACACAGTACATTTACTGTAAAACACTGGCTAATCAAGAAGTATTATACCTGTCCTTAGCCAATATCAAAGAGTAGACTGAATATTACAATGCACACCTACATGCTCCAGGTCCTACCATTATCAGTGACAGTGTGTCTTCTTTTTCCCATACCTTCTTCCACTCTCCTACTTTTCACGTGCTTTCGAAGCAACACTCCCATCTATCATATTTCAGGATGTATCTCTCTTTAAAAACATGACATAATTATCACAACCAAAAGCAAAACACATGTTCTTAACAGCATGGCAAAGTCCATCTTTGTTCAGTCTTTCAATTAGCTCGTAAATATCATAAAATATTAATACTTTGGATAAATCAAGGATCCCATTAACATCGACCTGTTGTGGCAGGTGGCATGATGGTTAAGGGTGCCGGACTCCCACATGGCTGACCAAGGTTCACGTCCCAGATCTAGCAACTTGCTTTCTCACTTTCTCTCTCTCACTCTCTCACTCTCTTACTCTGTCCCTCTCTGGTCAAATTTAAATAAATAAATAAATAAAAATAAAATAATTCTTTAAAAAAAAAAAAGACCTTTTGAAATTGGTTAGTTTACCCTAAATTTCTTTTTTAACCTTTACAATTTATTTACTGAAGAAAATTGGTGTTTACCTAGAGAATTTTCCAGTCTGTTTTTGCTTCCTGATTTCATGCTTGTGACTATTTACCATGTTTCTCTGTCCCCTGTGTCTCCTGTAAATTGATAGTTAAGTCGTGAAGCTTTCTCGGGATCAGGTTTGATTGGTTTGGGCAGAATGCACAGGTGGTGCTGAGTTCTTCCACCAGGAGATATCTGACATCAAATTACGTCTATTTAGTGAGTTCAGCAGCCATTAATGCTCCTTGCCTAGATTCATTAGGTCACTAGGGATTGCACAGTGATCAAGTGATATTTTATATTTGCTTCTTGGTCTGTTTCTGGGATTTTTATATAGGGATACTTTCTCATTAGCTACTTGATTATTTGAGATACAATTCAAATAAAAGAAAACAAGATCGACCCAGCCACAGTGGTACAAATCGAAGGGTGCCACTGCACTGTTCCCAGGATCTCATGGAGGACCCAGGTTTGGTTTCTGGCCTAACCTCAGCAGTACAGGCATGGTGGTATGCACTGTGATCCTACCCAACTGGGAGGCAGGGCTAGGAAGATCAGACATGATGAGACCCATCCAAAATACCTACCTTCTTGCCCTCTTCTTGTCTTTTGGGTTTTTTTGGAGAGGTTTTTGATATAGGGCATTTGCACTCGCCAGAAAGAGAGACAGAGAGACAGAAAGCTAAAAATCATCCCCCAGGGGAGGATGGCCACACCACAATGCCTTCTCCTCCATTCTCCTCTCGGGATCTTGAGAGGGCACAAACACATACACGCCCAGCATGAGTTTAAGTCCAGGACTCAAACCTCTCAGTTGACTACATGGGAATCAAGCAATATAGCCATTACATCAACTGTTGGTCCGTCTTTTTTGTTTATTTACTATTTTTCAGCATAATGAGTTGATTCATCTTCTAATGGTGGCAAATTAAAGGGTTTTTTTTTAAGTTTATTAGAAGTCCTAGATTGATGTGTATGTAGGATGTTTCAATTATTAAAGTTACTATCTTTGCTAATGGTCAAATGGGCCCCTTGTCAGTCAGTGGGAGTCTTTCCACGCTGATTCCCAAATCCTTTTGACATGACCTTAATAGATTTTTAAAAAGAATTATTTATTTAATTCTACTTATTATTATTATTTTTTATTTTGCTTTAGGGCACATGTACTCACCAGAGAGAAACAGAGAGAGAAGGGAAGAAAGTAAGAGTTTAAGCTACCAGGTCCAGGACTCAAACCCTGGTCAACTATGTGGGACCCCAGCACCTTTACCATCATGCCACCTGCTGGCCCTGACCTTAATAGATTTTGACCCCTTTCTATCTATTGATAGTATGATAAAATAGCCTAGTCTCATCTTATTCATGTCTTGCTCCAGCCATGTCTTCACGGAGCCCTGAGTCCTTTTAATGACAAATAATACATCATGGCTGAAAGCCCAGCCACTAGCAGTTCTTTTTGCTACTGGGTTAGTCATTCTTTCTCGGTGTTTTCAAAAGAAGAGCTAGGAAATATATGAGGGTTTTTTTAAGATAAAATGCTTTCTCTGTTCATATCGACACTTCTATATCTCAGATTTAAAAAAAAAAAAAACTGCAGAAAATCCCCAAAGGTGACACACATAGTTAAGGGTTTAATGTAGCAGGAACAGCAAGAATAACAATGCCTCATATTTCCAGAGCTGCACTCCAATTAAAAACGCATGGTATTTCAGCATTTTGTCTCTTCTGTCCTTAATACGTGGCTCCAAGCAGTTGAGGCTTCTCATACCCCGTCTTCCATGCAAGGAAAATTTAGTCACAAGGGGGCGAGCCAGTGGCATAGAAGTTTATAAGCCAGGATCCCACATGGCCAACTGTATAGTTCAAGTTCCAGTCTTAGCAGCTGGAAAACATGCCAGTGTGAGTGTGCCCAAAATCCTAAGGGGAGAATGGAGGAGAAGAGACTATAGCATGGCCACCCCTGCTGGAGGGTGCTTTTTCACTTTCCCTCTCTGTCTCTCTGTCTCTCTCTGGCAAGCACACATACCCTCTAGCAAGTTCTTTTTAAAAAGAAACTGGAGCCACAAGAACTAAGAACTAGAGCTGAGCTAGGGTGACACCCGTCACCTCCCACCTCTCTGTCTTATTGGTCTATGTGGCTAGTGCAGGATTTTTATAGAAAGATTCCAGATTCTCTTCCACATTTCCACATTGACTCTCCAGGTAACTGGTGACTGTGTCCTGTTTGCGCCTGCTTCTCCTGGCACTTTCTGAAATTCTGAGCGAACATAAAAGGGCTTTAACTTCACAAGCTTTGCCCCACTCCCACCCCCAAATCTCCTTGTCAATGAGTCACTAAGCTTCCAAAGGCCAAATATAATAAATACATGCCATGAACAGCAGGTTGCAAGAAAGTCTCCTGTCCATCTCCAAAGGAGGCTTACATTAAGGTTTTTTTTTTCAATTATTATTTATTTAATTTTATTTATTCATTCATTTATTTCAATTTGACCAGAGAGAGACACAGAGTGAGAGAGAGAGGGGGAAAGGGAGAAAGGAAGCCGCCAGGTCCGGGACTCGAACCATGGTCGGCCATGTGGGAGTGTCCAGCACCTTAACCACCATGCCACCTGCTGGTCTCCTACATTAAGATTTAAATAAGTCACCTTTCCCCTTCTACATCACTGGGGTCAATTATGGAAGCCAACTGTTCATTGGATAGGTCTTTGAATCCCCACCAAGTGTTACAAGTTTCAAGGTTGAGTTTGGATCTGAATTTAACACCGTGGAATCTCAAGGAGCCGCCTCCCTGAGTGAGTTTTGAAACAGAATCTCTATCACCATGAACACGTGTTACTTGTTTCTGCTAGAGCACTCTGGTGTAATTAAGTAAACTCTCTTTTCTCCCACTCCGCCCTGTGCTTTTTATCTTTCAGTGTCTGTTGGGTTCGAATATGAGACCTGCCCCAGTCTAATTCTCTGGGAGAAGAGGACAGCCCTCCTTCAGGGATTCGAGCTGGACCCTTCCAACCTTGGTGGCTGGTCCCTGGACAAACACCACATCCTCAATGTTAAAAGTGGTATGTGATCACACCCGGTACCTGTGCATGCGTGCTCCAAATTCCAGGAGGAGAATGGAGGGCACGGGCTTGTGGTGTGGCCATCCCCCCAGGGAGTGAGTTCTCACTTTCCTTCTCTGTGGGCTTTAACTTCACAAGCTTTGCCCCACTCCCACCCCCAAATCTCCTTGTCAATGAGTCACTAAGCTTCCAAAGGCCAAATATAATAAATACATGCCATGAACAGCAGGTTGCAAGAAAGTCTCCTGTCCATCTCCAAAGGAGGCTTACATTAAGGTTTTTTTTTTCAATTATTATTTATTTAATTTTATTTATTCATTCATTTATTTCAATTTGACCAGAGAGAGACACAGAGTGAGAGAGAGAGGGGGAAAGGGAGAAAGGAAGTCGCCAGGTCCGGGACTCGAACCATGGTCGGCCATGTGGGAGTGTCCAGCACCTTAACCACCATGCCACCTGCTGGTCTCCTACATTAAGATTTAAATAAGTCACCTTTCCCCTTCTACATCACTGGGGTCAATTATGGAAGCCAACTGTTCATTGGATAGGTCTTTGAATCCCCACCAAGTGTTACAAGTTTCAAGGTTGAGTTTGGATCTGAATTTAACACCGTGGAATCTCAAGGAGCCGCCTCCCTGAGTGAGTTTTGAAACAGAATCTCTATCACCATGAACACGTGTTACTTGTTTCTGCTAGAGCACTCTGGTGTAATTAAGTAAACTCTCTTTTCTCCCACTCCGCCCTGTGCTTTTTATCTTTCAGTGTCTGTTGGGTTCGAATATGAGACCTGCCCCAGTCTAATTCTCTGGGAGAAGAGGACAGCCCTCCTTCAGGGATTCGAGCTGGACCCTTCCAACCTTGGTGGCTGGTCCCTGGACAAACACCACATCCTCAATGTTAAAAGTGGTATGTGATCACACCCGGTACCTGTGCATGCGTGCTCCAAATTCCAGGAGGAGAATGGAGGGCACGGGCTTGTGGTGTGGCCATCCCCCCAGGGAGTGAGTTCTCACTTTCCTTCTCTGTCTCTCTCTCTCTGTCTCTCTCTCTCTCCCCCGGCAAGCGCATGTGCCCTATGGGGAGAAAAATTAGTATGTGAACACATCTCCTCTCTTCATGGAGCCTCATCTGTTCTCTGGACTCTTCTCTCCAGCCTTGGCATTTAAGTAGTAGCCCCTCTCCTTCCTTCAACCATTTTTCATCAAGTGCTCAAAATAGTCTAGGTTTTTCCACTTTGTCCCTTTAAATGTTAAAGAATGTTGGGCTGGTGTGCCCAGAATGGCATCCCTACCTCCCAGTTCACCCTCAGTTACCCCTACGAAGGCTACCTTAGCCAGCACCACCGCACTCAGGGGTCATCACTCCCATTACGGCTCTCCTGAGATTGTGAAGAAATTGAGAGCTCTCCGAAGGTTGAAGCTTCCTGATTTTGCTCTTCCCCTCACTTCCCCTCACCCTCAGTAGGCTGATACCTGCGTCCTGCCCAGAGGGCTATGGTAACAGTTCCCATTCACCCCTCCCCAGGAATCCTGCACAAAGGTACTGGGGAGAACCAGTTCCTGACCCAGCAGCCCGCCATCATCACCAGCGTCATGGGCAATGGCCGCCGCCGGAGCATCTCCTGCCCCAGCTGCAACGGCCTTGCTGAAGGCAACAAGCTGCTGGCCCCAGTAGCTCTGGCCGTCGGGATCGATGGAAGCCTCTATGTCGGTGACTTCAACTATATCCGGCGCATCTTTCCCTCCCGAAACGTCACCAGCATCTTGGAGTTACGGTAAATGGCCCGCTTTTGCTCTCTTGCCCCTTACAGTTCCCCAGTTTCCCTGGGTAAATGGTGACCACATTTGGGGTTCTGCAGAGAATAGGTAGTCCGTGTGACCCCACACCTAGGCCCAGAATCAAAGGAGAACCTGAGGGAAAGCTTCACTTCTTTATACAGCACGATACACACATTTGATAACATCGTCCACACCTGACTCACCAACGAGGGCACAGGCCTTCCGTGTCAGACTGGAGAAGGGCCAGGTTGACTCTTACGTTTCAAAAGCTCTGTGGGGGATTCCAAAGCGCATCAGAGTTTGTTAAAGTTTGTCCGTTCACAAGTTTGTACTGAGCATCCACGTGTGCCAGCTCTCTGTAAGTCCTCGGGTCTCCACACACTCGTTTCCTAGGATGCGACTAAGCATCACTGTGTAGACCTCGTGAGGTCATTTTTGGCCACTCCTGGGAAGGGAACCTACATAGTGACATCTAGGAAATGTGCATTTCTCCTGGCCATTCTTGCTGTAAAGTCCAGACTCCTATGCTGGGAAAATATTAAAAAGTTCTTGGAAATGCTCCTCCCAGGAAAGGTGATTCTAGCCCCTCATCCCAGAGAAGGGTCTGTAAATAGAGAAAGAAACAAGGTCTATAAGGGGAACATTTTCATTCAGCCAGTATTTGGTGATAGTATACTCTCTGCCAGGGATTATCTGGCTTGGGGGAGGAGGGTGATAAAAAGTGAGGAGCCAAAAAAAAGGGGGGGACAGGCAAGACACCTATCATTGTGTTTGTAGTCAGATAGGAGCTTCAGACCAAATCATGAAGAGAAACAAAAATGATTTCAAGTAGTACTGAGTGCTTTAAGGAAAACCTATGAGTAAGAAATAGGGGCTATGGTGGGAAGAAGGAGGGTAATGAAAGAAATGTCCCCTAGTAGTTGACATTTGAACTGGGCCCCTAATGGTGAGATCAGTCATGAGGATATCCGGGGAAAAGCATTGCAAGCAGAGAGGAGTTGTGCAAAATCCCTAATACCAGCCAGCAGCCTGGCTTGTGTAACAGACTGACAGACATCCGGTGTGGCTAGAGGATGGTGAACCCAGGGAAGAGTGCAGGCAGGAGATTGGAAGTTTCAGAGTCTTCCTGACCACAGGGACAAGTGTAAATTGTATTCTTATTGCAGTGGACCACCACTGGAGGTCGAAATTGACTGGAGTGGAGTTTCATGTTCTGATTTGTATTATATAAAGACAACTCTGCCTCTTGTGTGGAGAATGGGCTGCAGAGGTGCAGGAATTGAGGCAGGAAAAACTGCCTCACTGGGGGCTGCAGCTATTGTCCGGGATTTGGTGATAGTGCCTGGGACTAGGATGGCAGCAGAAGAGATGGGGCAGTGCTCCAATTGGGATGTCATTGCAAGATACATTTGACAAGATTTGCTAATGTAACAGGTGTAAGGCATAAAAGAGAGAGAAGGAGGGCGAAAGAGAGAGAGAAGAATCAAGGGTGAGGCCTCGGGTTTTGGCCTGAACTACCTAGTGGAGCAGCCTCAGCTTCCATGGGAAGGACTTAAAAGAAGCTGCAGATTGCATTTACATCATAGCGTCTCTGAGGCCCCTTCCAGGAGAGGGGTCAGTGACCCAACCACCAGCCACTGCTGCTGAGCTGAGACTGTGAGAGCTAATGGAAGACGTAAAACGAAAGGAGAATCACTAGCTCCACCCCAAGGGGATTGCCATCCAGTGGGCGTCTGCTGAGCCCAATAGTGAGCCAAGCCCATGCTGGGCTCTGAGGGCATTGGAGGAAAAGAAACACAGGCTAAGGAGCACCCTAGGCAAGAAAATGCAATTCAAGTGGAGTTGAAGCTGCAAAGGCCAAGTATCATAGAAACAGAAGGGAAGGCCACGGGGCAAGGAAGAGCTTGCAAAACCCTAAAGATGAGCAGTGAAAGCAAGAAAGAGGCAGAAAGGAAGAGGCTGATAACCATCAAGCTGTCAAACTGACAATATGACAAACAGCCTCCCCCACTTCCCCTGCCCCGTAGGTACCCTTCTCAAGACTATTTTTTTTTCCCCTTTTTGTATCCTAGGAAAACCATCCTCTTACTAGGCATCCTGTGGGCAAGGGAGAGCCACGGGAGGAGGCAGAGAAAGGGTGGAGGTAGCACTGTGCTGTTCCATGGCCTGCAAATGATTTAATCTGGCATTTCTAATCCTCCACATCTGGCCTTGCCCGCTCTGTCACTGTTCTTCCTACTCAGAGCCACATCTTCACTTGCCTGGCACATTCCCACCTCCAAACCTTGAATCATGCTTCTTGCTCTACTTAAAATACCTGCTCTTCCTATTCTACCTCATTATGTCCACCTGTAAGACTCAGTTTGAGGGTTCCCCCTCCCCTTTCTCATGAAGCCTAGCTTCCTGGGCAGAAATAATTCTCATTCTCCTCTGGGTGGCTTAACTCTGGCTTTCCATTGGAGTTGACACTACTTACTGCCTCTTTGCTCAGTTATCTCTATGTAAGTCTGCAGGGTCAGAGTTGTGTAGGCCTCTGTAGGGCAGACATCTTGGTCATCCTTGCCCCTCAATGCCTTCAGCACTGCCTGGCCCACACTAGGTGTCCAAGATAGGCTGCTTGAATGTAAGGAAACACAGGCCCATCTCTTCCCTTGTGTTGGAATTGGCTCTTGATTCCACGGCTCTCACATCACAAAGGCTACCACATCAGTGGTACAAGCTAACGGCCCAATTAGAGCAAGCCATATCACACCCACGTGGTGACATTGACGACAGCTTGAGGGAGTATGACTCCCAATTTCCCTCGACAGCTCTGTGATTTTTCTTTAAAACTGCTTTTAAACTTGTTCTTGCTTTCATCAGCCAGGTACCCAGAGCCGATGAGAAGTTAAGCTTTTACAAGAACACTGGTTTGATTCTTCTTTTCTTCCCACTACATACCTGAAAACAAAGGGCTGTCAATCCCATCTCTTCAAAACAGCAACTAGCAAAGGGAGGAAGGAGGGAGGAAGAGACCTGTCTTACTCGTGTCTTTTCCCCATTGTGAGTTGGCAGCTGAATGATTCCATTTCGGGAGCTGGTGCCCAGCCCCATCTCGTTTACCCACCCCAGAACCGAGCCTCTGAACTAGGATTCTAATAAAATATTCCCGTGTTTCTCCCGCTATCATTCTCCCTTCCTTCTCCTTCTGGAAAACCATCCGAAACATGCAAGGGCAGAGTTCTACACACTTGGAAGAGCTTCTGATACTAGAAGGACCCTTCCTTGAGGTAGAAGAATTACCACCCATGTGCTCTAGATCAGCCAATATTTTGGACATTTTTTACACTCATTTTCCAAAAAAGCCTACTTTCACCTTTTGTACCCCATTTCCTTTTCTATAATTACTACCCTCTCCAAGTGTTCTTTGGAAAGCCTAAGCCTACTGAAGCAGAGTAAATTTGTCAGTCACTACCATCTTAGGGTAAATTTTTCTCATGGAAGAAAGTCTCTTCCCTTTCAAATTTGAGAACAACAAAAGAATTGGACACCAATATGAGATATGAGTCATTGTCTCTCTCTACCTTTTCATAACTTGATCCCTTTTGACAAACATAAGAATCTCATACCTTCCTTAATGTTTGAATTTCTAACATTTTTTTTCCAAACCTAAAATTGTATTACTATACCAAATATGCTTCTTTCCCACTAAACGACCTCTCCATGGTGACATTCATGGTGTATGTTGCTGCTGTGGGTGGGTCAAGGACCTCATGGTATCAGGGAATATCTTCAGAGGAGGAATTGTCCAACCCAGATGAGTTAGAGCTGGAGAGATGTGGAGTTATAGGAAAGTAGGAGCCCAGGAAAGAGGACAGAGACAGCAGAAGTTGCAAGTAAACAGCACCATAGACAAGATTTTCCCTAAAGTTCCAACCAGAACAGACCTACTTGATGGTAAGATAGGATGTTAGGGAGGACTAATATGCTTCTATTAGGTTATCAGAAAAGTCATAATGCATTTTTGCATAGGAAAAACAGAAAAATACATCACAACTTTTCCGACAACCCAGTAGTTAGAGACTGCAAATGCTTTGCCTATACAATCACACTATGAAGATGGGAGTTAGGAAAGAAAAGACAACAGGGCACCCAATGCAAAATAACAACAATGTTCCTGTAGAATTTTGGATAATGCCTGGTACTGTTTTCCAAACCCTTTCACCAAGGACAAGTCCAGGTTTCATGGACCCTGAAGCTAATGCAATTCTGGGGAAGTCTAAAAAAGACAATATTGTAAACATAAATGAGAATTGAAACTGAATAGTATTTAGGATGAATGAGGAAACCAAAACAAATTGCAGATTTTTAAAAAGCCAACAGCTAGAGCAAACATTACAAAATCCAGACAAATAACCTAATTTTTTTATCAATTGACTCCTATTAAATTTCCATGATACTTGTTGTCCTACACTTTTTCACTCTTTGATCATCTTCTAATATACAATTATTTTTTAATTTCACTTCCTATAAAAAGAATAAAGAGGGCCAGCAAATGGCATGTTGGTTAAGGTGCTAGACTCCCACATGGCCAAACATGGTTCAAGTCCCAGACCTGGTGGCTTGAGAATCATGCTGGGCATATGTGTGTGCATGCTCAAAACCCCAAGAGGAGAATGAAGTAGAAAGGATTGCACTGTGGTCATCTCCTCTAGGGTATGATTTCTCACTTTCCCCCTCTCTGTCTCTGTCCAGTGAGTGCATGTGCCCTATGGGAAAACCTAAAAAGCAAACAAAAAGAATAGCGAGACATTCAGTCTTTCTGTCACTATAGTGATCAAAATTTGTTTTAGGTTACTGACAAATTTTAAAACTTTCCTTCATGTTCACAAGTGATTATTGGTGATATGTACATTGTTACGGTTATAAAATTTGGGAAATCCTCTATCAAATTGTTTTTGTAGTATTCTGAGCATTTCAAGTTTTTTCATGCAGTGAATAATCTAAAAACCTTTGAAATGATGCTCATTAACCTACCTGTAATTAACGTCCTTCTAGTAGTGAAATATTAATTCCTCACTGGGATTATATTCCCTGCAATGATGCTAGAAGAGTCAACTCAGTGGGGAAGAAGCATTTCTGAAAGCCATTCATATACCACAATGGCTAACAAAAATTGTAATAGACATTGAAGGGACTACAAGCCACATAAGCATATCATCCTAATACTAAACTGAATGTATGCCAAGTCAACTTCCTTTAGTTAGAACCAAAAAAGAAAAAAAAAAATGTGATCACTATCACTCCATCTACTAAAGTAGAAAACGTGGCACAGAGGGAACTGGAATGGAAAGAAACAACAATCTCAACTGATTGTAGCTTTATAATTCTGACTAGAACATGAGGAACTAGAACTAGAAGTGTCTGCCCACCATGAAGGGACACAACCTCATTTTTTGCTTCCTTCTCTCAAGAATCCATTTTACCAGCCCTTAATGTCTCCTGGGCTGTCTACTAAGTAGCTACAATATAGAGATGAGTAGGTCACGTCATTTTTACACAGAAGTGAAGAAGACAAGCACACAAACATAAATTATAGGACAGCATAATGACAGCTCCACAAGACAGGTTGAGAATGCTAGGAGAAACCCTGAAGTCTTCATAGCAAAGTCACCAGACTCTGCAGTAAGAAGAGCTAATCCACCTCAATTCTTAAACCTGAGACATCACTTATCCCTCAAAGACTTTGGCCTAAAGGGTTTTTGGGTTTGTGTTCTTCTCAAAAAAAAAAAAAAGGTTTGTGTTATTGAAGTAATGCAAAGCCTAGGCCTGTCTCTTGTAAGTAGGGCATTTGTACTCATCTTTATATATTGACTCAGTGATGCTGTTACTTTGGTTTGTTGCTTGCTGAGCCCTCCACCTATTAATGACCCTGGACTAGAATAGCAGTGACCTCAGAATTTTCCAAAACTCATATCCATATGATCGTTTGAACTCCATACTCTCCAATGATCTGACCCCCACCCCTGCCCTTCTCCTTCCCTGAACCTAGATATTATACTAATCAACTTAAAGCAGATGTTCTTTGGAAAGAAGTAGGTCAGATCTGCATGCCCACATCTCATCCTGTCTTTTCACAAAATCTTGACTAAAAAAAGTGGAATTGATATTATAATAATTAAGAGCCAAATATGACTACCACTGGTGGCAGATAACATTTCACTTTCATTAAGCAATATAAAATAGATGCGAGAATTCCCGGCTGCCACCCTGACACACCAGGCTTTGCAGATGAATCTTAAATTGCACTATGTCAGTCAGAGCTCAGGAGTTATCGGACAAAATCTTGACTAAAAAAAGTGGAATTGATATTATAATAATTAAGAGCCAAATATGACTACCACTGGTGGCAGATAACATTTCACTTTCATTAAGCAATATAAAATAGATGCGAGAATTCCCGGCTGCCACCCTGACACACCAGGCTTTGCAGATGAATCTTAAATTGCACTATGTCAGTCAGAGCTCAGGAGTTATCGGCATCATTTTAATTAACTTTTTTTTTTTTTTTTGCAAAAACTAACATGTCGGAATAAAATATAAAAATGTAATCTTTATGCAAACCCTTCACTAATGATGGCCCCCGGCAGAGGCCTGAGGTACACGTAAGCAGGAATCAGGGCACTAAAGTCTCATGGTCCCTTCCCTAAAGTCTCCCTGTTGAGCCGGAAGGGGAAGAAGCACCAGGGGCTTCTTCCGCCTTGGCCTAGAAGCCTCGAGAACAGGGAAAGTTCTTCCTATTAGAGGACTTAGTGTCTCCTCTTCTCCCTAATGTTAACTTTCAGCTATTATCCTGTTGATATGGAAATATATTTTTGCTCTTAAAATTTAAAAACAACAAAGCTTTAACTAGTTCTCTAATACCGAATGGTAACTGGAGTCTTTGGCTCCAGTTGCAAGAGGAAGGACGTTATTAGCAATGAGTTTCACTTATGGATGGTATCGCAATATGGGAGTTACCTGTAAGAAAGAACACATATGTGGGGTCCTATACCAAGTAAGATGGAGAAGAGGACGTGACATGGAGCAGGGACAGAAAATAGTTCAGATTCTGAGGATTTGACCGGGCCTTTGCCAAACTGAGAAGGCTGTAGATAGGGTTCTTCTCAGGTGTTATGACTATACCTTGCAATGCACCAGTGGCAAATGGGTGGTACATTCCCCCTCACCCACAGCAGACATTACAAAGGAGTCATAGTTCTTATCATAGCTGAACTTGAATTCGGCTTCACTCCCAGAACCATTACCTGTCAAAAGATGTCGGCACTCAGGATGTAACCTATTTGACCAGCTCCATGGCCTAGCAGTTAAGGATCCCACTTGGCCAACCTTACATGGTTGAATTCTGGCCCCAGCAGCTTGAAAAACACACCAGGCGTGTGCATGCCTGCCCCAAATCCCAACAGGATGAAAAAATAGAGGGGAAGAGATGTGGCATGACCATGCCCCATTGGAGGGTGCCTTCTTCCTCACTCTCTCTCTCTCTCTCTGTCACCCTGGCAAGCACATGTACCCTCTAGCAAGTTAAAAAGAAGATGGGAAGGAAGGAAGGAAGGAAGGAAGGAAGGAAGGAAGGAAGGAAGGAAGGAAGGAAGGACAGACCCATTTGCCATCCCTTCATTAGCAAAAGGCCTGTGTCACCTGTTGCTGCCTGTGATCCAGTGACAGCCACATTGTTGATCAGAGAATTCAAGCACTCTTGTCCAGATTTTTCCAGTGTCTGGGATGAGTTCAAGATCAGGGATGCTTCCCAAGTTGTTGGACAGGAGCTGTCAGTTATAAAAGGAAAAAAAGAAAGAAAGAAAAAGACTGCCTTTTTTGGGGGTCCCTTTATACAAGAAATGAGAATGTTATGTTTGCTTGATCATCGATTCTTCAGCTAACTGTTTGTTCTTTTTTCCTTCTGTTTTCTTTCTATAAAGAAATAAAGAGTTTAAACATAGGTAAGATGAAGA
>NW_006159712.1:3520231-3526032 GCF_000334495.1 Tupaia belangeri chinensis | reverse complement strand
TTTTCTTTCTCTAAAGAAATAAAGAATTTAAACATAGGTAAGATGAAGCTCTCTTTCCCATATAATTTGATATGGTTCGTTTGCCTCCTTGTGTTTGCTTTTTTTGTTTTGTGCTTCCTGTGTAATGTTGTATACTTTTATGTACCAAATATAGTAACTTTTTTATGTGATAATTGTGTGTTGTGGATATGATAAGCTTTAGCAATTATGAAATGCAGTCAAAAAGCAACCAAATAAGCTGACAGTAATTAGAATTTCCGGGAGATGCAAGTGCAAGATAATGAACCCTCCGCGAACTTTCATCCTGACTGCTCGGAGCAGCCCATAATTGGGCTAAACAGTTGAGGCAAACTTCTGGCTCTGGCAAACGCTGGACTGGGTTCACAAAAGCTTTAATGAACTGGAAACGGGTCAAAAACTCATTTTCAACTCATTAATGATTCCCCCTCCCCCAGGTATATGGTCATTTAAAAAAAAAAATGTTAATTGCCAGTCTGCCAGTCAGGATGGATCCAACAGTCAGATACATTGAGAATTTTCATGGCATGAAATCGCTCGTGAGTAGTATGAAGGGTGTAGACCAAGTTTGTTGAAATGGCCTTCGTCATTTTATTCATCCGAGTTATCATTTCAAACTGTACTGGTATGATTCACATAGAAACTGTAAAACACACATATATGTGCAAACACACGTACACTGGACTGAAATGGGTGTAAATAGCACGAGCTTTCCTGAAGAAAAATGACCTTCTTTTTATTTGGAAGAGGAGAAAAAACAAAGCACTTTATACCACTACTCAAAGGAATTCTCCTTGTCAGTCCTTGAAACGAAGCATGAAAGGGACTTCTTTATAATATTAAGTCAAACTGAGACGAAGAGTAGAGTAAGTTGTACCGGATCATCGAGTCAGCAGAGAGGCCATGCATAGAAAGTCTTGAACCTTCTTCTTCTCAGGCACCCCGTTTGAGCCAAATTACAAACAGATACAGAAACACCATAAAAGGATGTGCCCCCCCCCCCTTCCAGGAAGTTCTATGCACTTGATCTTTGCCACAGCCCAGATACGGAAGCACGTCTGTCTTTATCCAACCTGAACTTCTCTGCAATAATCTTGGGTGGAATGAGTGTGAGGTCAGAGGGAAGAATGGGCTCCCCAAATAAAAATTGACTCCACACCCTCAATTCCTGCTCTTCTGCCAGAGACTTTGAAGAGCCTCCTCGCATCAAGTTCCCTAGAAAGTCCAGAGTTAATTATCTTTCTCATTGAAATGCCTTGATCTTTCTGTTGGTCTTGCCAGCCACTGTGTGTTCGGCAGCAGAGTGCAACCTCTAAGTAAGAAACGGCTAGGCCAGCTGGGTGGCATAGTGGTTAAGGCAGTTCGTGTCCTGTGTCCCAGCAGCTTGAAAAACATCCTGAGTATGTAAGCATGCATGCCCAAAATCCCAAGAGGAAGATGGAAGAGGGGGAATTGTGGCATGGCCATCCCCCCAGGGAATTGTGACATGGCCATGCCCCCAGGGCATGCTTTCTCGCTTTCCCTCTCTCTGTCTCTCTCTGGTGAATGCACATACCCTGCAGCAAATTTTTTAAAAATTTAAAGAAATAAAAAACATAAAAGGCATGAATTTTTCTTTTCTGTCCTAATTTGTTTAGCATATATGAATATTTTCTAATTACTTAATAGCCAAAAACAGAAGAAGAGAGAAAGAGAGAAGGAAAGGAAGGGAAAGGAAAGGAAAGGAAAGGAAAGGAAAGGACAGGACGGGGAAAGAAAGGGAATGAGAAGAGAGGAGAAAAGAAGAAAGGGAAGAGGAGAAGACAGGAGAGGAGAGAAACAGAACTGAAGTAATCACCCTTTCAAGCTTTGGGCCAGTAGGAAAGTCGTGACACATTTTTGCATCAGAAAAATAGAAAAATACTGGGACTGGTAGGTAGAGTGGTGGGTAAGGGCACTGGGCTCCCACATGATCAACTGTGGTTCAAGACCTAGCGGCTTGTTTTCTCACTTTCCATCTCTCTTTTGCTCTGTCCATCTTTGATCAAATCTGTTTCTCTCTCTCTCTCTCTCTCTAACCCCCTCCCTCTCTGTCTCTCTCTCTTATTCTGACCCTCTCTGGTCAAAATAAATAAATAAATACAATTAAATAGAATATTTGTTTTAGAAAACATAGAAAAATACATCAGCTTCCCCAAAGACTTAATAGTTATCTAGACTGGAATTTTAGAAAGACCTTGACTTCTACTTCAGTTAGATGTCTTAACAGAAACCTGAGGAGAAGCTGGAATTAAAAGATGGTCTCAACTCACCAATTATTCCTAAAAATAGCTTCCTAGTCCTTTTATTTCTTAAACTGGGGAGCACCCAAATGGTGGTGTTTTAATTAGTCATTTGCAGCTAATGTCTACAGGACAAATGCATCTAACTCTGTCGTCACCCTCACCATCCCTTCACTTCTCCTGCCCTTCTTCTCCCCTCATTTCTAAATAAACTTGAAAAGAAAATGAATAAAAGGCCTGTGGTCACTTGACTTCGGGCACCAACACCTAGTCTACCACGTAGGGACAGACGAGCCACCACTCTGAAGTTCGTAGTCCGTGCAGGAATAGCACCAGCCACTCTGGTCTCAGCCTCCGAAGAATGACAGACACTGCAAAGGCAAGGGGCACATTCGTGACCACCTATTAATACTCTGATTTCTTTCTTTTTTTTTTGGAGAGGTTTTTGTTTTTGTTTTACTATAGGGCACGTGCGCTTGCCGGAAAGACAGAGAGGGACAGAGAGACAGAAAGCGAGATATCACCCCCCCCCAGGGGTGATGGCCACGCCACAATCCCTTCTCCTCCATTCTCCTCTCGGGATCTTGGGCATGCACACACACGTGCCCAGCATGAGTTTAAGCCACTGGGTCTGGGACTCGAACCACGGTCAACTACATGGGAGTCCAGCGACATAGCCATTATGCTAACTACTGGTCCCAATAATCTGATTTCTTCATGTTCCAAGTGAGACCCCAAATCCTGAAGACTTAACTAGGATCCCCAGCCACATCAGGGTTGAGGGCAGAGCTTTCTCTTAGTCCTCTGCAGGTTCTACAAGCCTCACTGTGTCCTAGTTAGCCTCATCGGACAGCGAGACATGGAGAGAAAGCAGTCCAGGCTTGCACCTTCCTGAGGCACTTCACACACAGAGAGACATTCACCTAGTGTGGGTCAGGGCCCTGACAGATCTCGGCTCACACCTGACCTCACTGTTATCCAAGACTTGGAAACCGCATCTCCTCCCTCAGTCATGCACATTCCCAATGGGATATCGGTGAGATATCCGTGTCTTCACACTAAATACCATCTTTATTCACCCCCACACCGAGCCACAGTAGGAAAGATCTGAGACAGAAGTGAGGGAGAGGGACTCTGGGGAACTTCCAGTCTCCAGGCCAGGAAAACTCCAGGCGACCCAATATTAATGGTCTAGAATTCTGAAGGCACTGAAGAGGCACAGATTCAAAAGAGAACATTGTCACATGGAAAATGTCCGTCTATCCCACTTGAGAGTATTAAGCACTTGGGGGAATAGAAAAGAGACTGACCACACGTAGCGTGAGCCTGGGTGTCAAATAACTATCCTGCTCACAGAAGCGGGGCCCAGGTGGGGTCTTTGGTGCAGCTAAACAAAGCACGATGAAAAACACTGAGTCCCACAGCAGCGTTGGGTGTGTACGTCCAGTGAGGAGCAGCTGAGAGCCTGATATGATAGAACACGAGTTGTCTGGGTACATTCTTTCCAGTTCACTAAAGTGGAAAGATACGAGAGAAGGTGGGAGGCTTGCTAGGATATTTGTCCTCTCCTTGATCCCGGAGCCACCGCATAGCCCCCTCATTTCTCTCTGTGCTTCTATTAAAGCAACAACCCCGCGCACAAGTACTACTTGGCAGTGGACCCCGTGTCTGGCTCACTCTACGTGTCCGACACCAACAGCCGGAGAATCTACCGTGTCAAGTCTCTGAGTGGAGCCAAAGACCTGGCTGGGAATTCCGAAGTCGTGGCGGGGACGGGAGAGCAATGTCTGCCGTTCGATGAAGCCCGCTGTGGGGATGGAGGAAAGGCGGTGGATGCCACCCTGATGAGCCCACGAGGTAAAGCCATGAAGCGAGAAGCCCCAGCCCTGTAAAGAGCTCGCTGGGGGCCTGCACTAAGCCTGCCCTGCAGTAACCTAACTGTGTATGGATGTTTTGGTGTGTGGGTGGGTGTCTTAAAGCACAACTTACTTATTTACTCAAAGTAAACTTTACCATCCACCTGTGCTGGAACTGGAACATGGAGTGGATCGTGCCTGGAGAGTTCTGCCAGCCACAGAGTCGGAGGAAATGTGAGTGCTGTGGTCAGAGTGCCCGCTTTGTGGGCTGGAGATGGAACGAAGCCTGGGGCTCTATGCCCACTCCCAGACTCGCACGTTATACAGTAATGTGTGTAAAGTCTAAAGAACAGTGCCTGGCATGGTATAAATGCCCAATACATATCAGCACTTTAGAATGGGTGGGCCAGCTGGTGGCGTGGTGGTTAAAGTGACTGGCTCTCATATGGCCAGCTGTGTGGTTCAAATCCTGGACCCAGCAACTCAAAACACACACACATGTTTGTGCATGCACGTACCTGTGTGCCCAAAATCCTGAAAGAAGAGACAGAAGTAGAGGAAGGGAGATTGCAGCATGACCATTCCTCGTGGAGGATGTTTTCTCACTTTCTCTCTCTCTCTCTCCTTCTGTCTCTCTTCAGCAAGCACATGCACACTCTGGCCAAACAAATTTAAAAAATAAAACAAATAATAATTAAAAAAAAAAAGAACGAATATACGCACAAGGAATTTGGGATTGCGGAGTTCCTTGAACCAATAGCGTTCTAGTCTATTCTGTTGCTAATAACGGAGAATACCTGAGTCTGGGTAATTTATAAAAATAGAAGTTATATTCACTTCACAGTTTGGAGGTCCGAGGTCCAGGGCCTTCACATGGTGGAGGACAGGAGCACATGCATCTGTGTCCACATGTCTCAGAAACCCTTCGGGAGTTAACCAAGGGGGTCCTGCTCTGAGACCCTAATTCTAATCTCCTTCCAAAGGCCCCACCTCTCGGCATCACAGGAGATTAAGTGTGCACCCTCTTAATCCCGTCACAACCAAATCTCAACTCATGGATTTCTTTATTTATTTATTTTTTATCATCATATCTTCTTCATATTACATTGGATTACATATAACTTTACTGTGTATTACATTGTTTCTTCAAAAGGGAATGCCATGCACGTCAGTCAGTACAGAGACATTAATCTCCCCACTTCAACATTCCATATCTTTTCTGTTTTCCCCAATCATTATCTTTATTATTCTAATTATTTTTATAAAACAGTCAATTGCTATTTCTCGTTTTGCTTGTAAAAATACTTTGCCCATCATGAAACACTTCTCAGACCAATCCAGTTGAGAATTCTATACATGTCATCATCAACAGTTAATAAACCCTATCTGTTTCTCACTGACGTCCTGTCTCTCTATTGCTCACTTGCTATCTTTCTCTATCCTCTTCTCTTCACTTACCCCATTCCACACTGTCCTATTCTCATTAAGTACCTTCACTTCAAGAATGGTAGAGTAGTTCCTGTTCTTCCCTGAGGCAATGCAGGGCTGGTAACCATCATCTTCTCAAGTTGCAAGTTCTCAGACCTTGTTTTCCGCTTCAGCCTGCTGATCCACAGGCCACACGCCGGCCCTGGAGAGGCAGCTGAACGCCGGGGCATGAGCCCCG
>NW_006159712.1:3516631-3519779 GCF_000334495.1 Tupaia belangeri chinensis | reverse complement strand
TCCCGCCGCGCGCGCCACTGGTGGCTTCTTCCGGGCTTCCTCAACTCATGGATTTCTGAGTGACGTTCAAACCATAGCAAATAGGTCGTTATTTGAAAAAGACTGAAGGTCCTTAAGGTTAAGGAGCCATCATTTGAGTGTCACGTCCTGTTACCACTCTTAGCTACTATGAAGGCAACCCGCTGCTCGGATTAAGAACATGAAGCTTGGTGGGTGGGCACTGAGGCACAAACAGCGAAGTCGAGCCCGCTGTCTGTGTCTCACCAGCCCTTCAGCAAGGGAACCCCAGGGCCCGGTGTCCCTGCAGGCACGGAAGTGCTGCGAGGAGTCAAGGCTAAATGGGGAACACTTTCCACAGGGTACACTTCGAAGCAGGAGTTTGTGACTATTTCTCAGTTTTGTTGCAATCAATTGTGAAGGGTATTCAAGTCATTTACAGCCAATAATTTTTAGAACAATTAACTTGGAAATAACTTCTAAAGAGAGCAGATGCAGGGTTATTTCCTCATTTGTTCATTTGCAGCCCAAGGTGCTTTCTTCTTTGGGGATACAGCCAGCACCTTAGGAATCATGCCAATCTCAGCACAGTGCCCACGGAAAAGGTCTAGCCTCAAAAGGCTAAGAGCCACAATTCTGAGTGTGCATTCATCCCATAAAGACCCTAGTGCAAGCAAGGCATGTCAGCAAGGCGTCCCCTGCCTCCACCCCATCAGCCCTCCTCCTTTCCAAGACATATACCCCACTGCTTGTCTCCTCTCCAGGCATTGCCGTAGACAAGAACGGACTCATGTACTTTGTGGATGCCACCATGATCCGGAAAGTCGACCAGAATGGGATCATTTCCACTTTGCTGGGCTCCAACGACCTCACCGCCGTGCGGCCGCTGAGCTGTGACTCTAGCATGGACGTTGCCCAGGTGGGACTCGCTCTCATTTCTCATCACTGCGCAACGCCGGGTTCGTGGCCTGGAGTTCCCGCCTGGTTTCTGTTTGGGTTGGAAGTCGAATGGGAGGGGAAGACATAGGTAGAGATCACGGGTTTGTTCAGAGAAGGCCTGAGAGGGGCTAGACAGCAGGGCAGAGTGGAGGATGTCAGACAGGCATGAGGCAGTGGGTAGAGAAGAGAAAAGAGGGAAACTCCGCTCAGAAAGTAGAGCTGCTGGCTCCCTCCCGCCGTGGCAGATTACAGGGTAGGAGTTGCTGTGTAATTACCTCTTTTCTCCATCATTACTGCAGGCTTGAGAATGCACCGTACGGTGTTATGTGTCAATCAGAACTTCCCCGTTAATCGGATATGATTACGTCCTCACTACATAAACCTTCACTTTGTGCAGTGGTAACGAGACCAGGGCCCTCTCCAGTATCCCCCGAAGTGCACGTTTAGTCGGGGCTCGTACAGTGGCAGAGAACAGACGCTTGCCCAAATGGGCAGTATTTGTTCTCAAACAACCTGGAATATATGTTCACCCTTTCTATAAGGGCCTTTCAACCCTCAGTCACCCTCATAAATTTCAGCTCAAATGCCACAACACACTGACAACTTGCTACTGAGATTTTTATGACAAATTCCACAGAGGAAAATGTGTTTGGTTCGGTTCACCTTTTCAAGCAAACACGCAAGGTGTGGTTTGCTGGCCAGCCCGTGCTTTGACGGCCCTCCGATAGGTCCGCCTTCTCATTCTCATGCCTCCTCAATGAACACAGCCTCCTCAGGCCCGTGGCGTGGTGAATGCAGGCTGGAAGGCTCTGGCCCCTGGTGCAGTGCACTGCCTGTGCAACCAGACATTACAGCTCTGGCCACGGAGCAATCGTGGGGGTGGAAAGGAAGCAACATGGGCAGAGACGGTGACCTCCGCGAGATGGGGCCGATGACAGAGCAGATGTTCCCGACCTAGCTGCTGCTTCCCTCTCCTGCGTACTTAGCATGGCAACAGGCCACAGACCCACTGATGGTCATTTGTAGGTCCGGTTAGCATAATAAAAAGCTAAGCCTTTCCTCCGAGATGCACAAAACCTGTGCCCCACAGGTAAAGACTGGATATATGAGAGGCTGTTTTCTTATCGGATGCCATGTCATTCACAGGTTCGCCTGGAGTGGCCAACAGACCTTGCTGTCAACCCCATGGATAACTCCCTTTATGTTCTAGAGAACAACGTCATCCTGCGCATCACTGAGAACCACCAAGTCAGCATCATTGCAGGACGTCCCATGCACTGCCAGGTGCCCGGCATTGACTACTCCCTCAGCAAACTAGCCATTCACTCTGCGCTGGAGTCCGCCAGTGCCATAGCCATTTCTCACACGGGGGTCCTCTACATCACTGAGACAGACGAGAAGAAGATTAACCGCCTACGCCAGGTAACCACCAACGGGGAGATCTGCCTCTTGGCTGGGGCAGCCTCAGACTGCGACTGCAAAAACGATGTCAATTGCAACTGCTACTCAGGAGATGATGCCTACGCCACTGATGCCATCTTGAATTCCCCATCATCCTTAGCTGTCGCTCCAGATGGTACCATCTACATAGCGGACCTTGGAAATATTCGGATCCGGGCGGTCAGCAAGAACAAGCCCGTGCTTAACGCCTTCAACCAGTACGAGGCCGCGTCCCCCGGAGAGCAGGAGCTGTATGTCTTCAATGCCGACGGCATCCACCAGTACACCGTGAGCCTGGTGACAGGAGAGTACCTGTACAATTTCACATACAGTCCTGACAACGACGTCACTGAGCTAATCGACAACAACGGCAATTCCCTGAAGATCCGTCGGGACAGCAGCGGCATGCCCCGCCACCTGCTCATGCCCGACAACCAGATCATCACCCTCACTGTGGGCAACAATGGAGGCCTCAAAGTCGTGTCCACACAGAACCTGGAACTCGGCCTCATGACCTATGATGGGAACACTGGGCTGCTGGCCACCAAGAGTGATGAAACAGGATGGACGATTTTCTATGAGTAAGTGGGTTTACGGAGTCGCTCGGAAGCGCCCCTACCCTGCCCTAGCTGGCATCGGGACTAGCCATCCCCATCCCTTTTTAAGCTGCTCAGTCACATTGTCCTAACTGGGGATTTCTTGTGGCCTTGAGATGCTCATGTCCCCTTTCTCTGACTCCTAAATGATTTGCTCTGTTGGGTCCCTGATACTG
>NW_006159712.1:3482469-3516557 GCF_000334495.1 Tupaia belangeri chinensis | reverse complement strand
ACCGCTTTCCTCCTCGAGCTGGAAATTCCTGTTGTCGGCTTGCCATTCAAATTTCAGGATATTGGACACGCACACACCTGGGAGATAAAGCGTTGATTAACTCCACTGATTATTCATGTTTGCTGTGGGTGCGGAAATTAGAACCTAAAAGGCGAGATCCCAGTGGGGCTCCTGTAATTTGCCAGTAGGTCCAGCAACACACTTGATCGCACAGACAGGTAGATAAACTCTGAATTTCCTCTTTAGCAGAAGCAGATCAATACAGATAAAGTGCTAGGTATATTAAAAGATGCAAGGGCTGGTCATATTTCCCCTAACAATTATCTCATACTTAACAGCCCTACCGTTGGTTTTGCCAAAAAAGCTGTTTTCCCTAGCTCCTGCAGGCACCCCCTGCTCTAGGTATTAACCAGCGCGATGCTGGTTGGAGGGTGTGGGTATGGCAGGGCTCTAGGCTGGCAGACAGGAATGGAATTGACAAGTTATCTGCCTCCGTGGTGGTGAAGAAGTATGTTAACCCCTATGTACGAGGAATCCTGGTTTGCTTTCTGTCTGGATGTTGCTGTCACATAAGGAATTAGTAATTTAGGGAGGGGATGCTAGAGAAAAGGGGGCAACAGAGATTACAGAAGGTCTCATTGTTGACCACCCCTAAATCCAGGAACAGTTCACTTCCTGTTTGTGGCCCAGTGCGCTTGGGAGAATGGCAAAGGAAGCTGTTGCCATCTGCTGGACAGTTCCTGCATTGCAGGGCTGTTTTACCTGGATTGTTCTCTGGGCAAAGTTGTCTGAGACTTTCTCAAGCATCCTCACATCCTCGGAGCACTAGGACTCGGCCAAACTTGACCAGCCAGCGATTCTGTTCTTGAAGGTGTCTTGCGAGTGCCTCTGTAGCTCTTGCACCAAGTTAGTTAAAGCTGTACTATAACCCAAACACCTGGATTTTCTTCTTCACGTCTGATAGTTTTCCCTAAAGACAATGCATTTCACAATTTGTTGGCACTTCTGAATGAGGAAGAGAAATGTCTCTCTCAGGGAGGCCAGCCAGCATAAGGGCTGACACGGAGACTGTAGTGAAGACACTTGGTTTGGGCAGCCCTGTAACCTACTGGTTAAGAGAGCTGGATCCTACATGGCCAACTGAGGTTTGAATCCCTGCCCTGGCAGCTTGAGAAGCATGGCAGGGGTGTGTGCGTGTGTCCCAAATCCCACAAGATGGAGAAATCGAGGAGAAAAGATTGCAATGTGGCCACACCCCACTGGGGGGTGCTTCCCTCTCTCTCCCTCTCACTCTGTCTTTCTGTCTTGGTCAGCAAATGCACCCTTTGGCAATTAAAAAAAAAAAAACAGCAGCAGCTCGATTTGAGTGTACCCACAGATAGGAACTCTGAATGGAAGGGTTTTCCAGGATTGGATCCCTAGATTAATGAAAACATCGGCATATTTCATAAGGTTTTTTTAACTTTTGTATAAAGAGCCTTCAAAAATGAGCAACTTTTTTCTATCTTAATTCAATGAGCTGTTTACTTTCTCCAAAATATGGGTACATACCGTGACCAGAGCTTCATTGTGAGAGTTCAGATGTGTAAGCTTGTCTTTTCCCTCCTAAAAAGATGGTGTATTATTCTTGTTTTGTGGCACTTCTCACACACAGGCAGTAAAATGCCCAAGTTTAAAATTGCGCACACACTCTCCTTCCTGCAAGGGCTGTGAGACGCAGAACCTAAGCCGGAACTTTAGAGGAAGGAGTTCGCAGAGTCACAGGGCAAAGCACGCAGAAGCCAGCGGGCTCTTAGAAAACTGTTCTTCAGCGAAAGCATCTTAGGGGGATTCTGTTCTTGAGGGTGCCGTGCGAGCCCCCTCTTAGGGGGAGACCTCTCGTCCCCCATGTCATGAGATGGGGAGCAAATTTTCCCATAGGTGGGGAGAGTTGTCATACCCTCTCTCTGCATCAAACTCTTTGAGAAGCCACTTACCTGCCAGTGGTCACAGTGCCCCTCTAAATATAGGCTCAGTTGGGAACCAGCAGTTGACGTAATGGCTATGTCGCTGGACTCCCATGTAGTCGACCGCAGTTTGCGTCCCGGACCTGGTGGCTTAAAAATCATGCCGGGCGCGTGTGCGTGCATGCCCAAGATCCCAAGAGGAGAATGGAGGAGAAGGGATTGCGGCATGACTATCCCCCCTAGGGGGTGATTTCTCGCTTTCTGTCTCTATGTCTCTCTCTGTCTGTCTGGCGAGCGCACACGCCCTATAGCGAAAACCTCTCCAAAAAAAAAAAAATTATATATATATATATATATATATAGGCTCAGTCATCCCCGTTTTATAGACAAATAAACTGAGGACCAGAGAAGGAAGTGACTCCCCCAAGGCCTCACAGGGAGTCAGCAGTGAATCAAGACTCCATTCCAGATCTCCAAGTCATGTCCTTGGCATTTCCTGCAGATGTCCTGAGGCAGGCCTGTGGGAATGTGCAGCTCCACCTTCAGGCTCCTCTGGGAACTATCCCTGAATTTTAGAGAGACATAATCCAATACAGTCAGCCCATCCAGGGTGAGAGCAGGAGAGAAGGATGGGAGAAAATACCACTAAGGAAATTTCTTGGCCCCATTTTATGATCAGTCAGTTCCAGAAGTTTCAGGAAGCTCCAGCCTTGGAATTAAGATTTCTGCAGACGAAGGCCGTTGGGTCCTGATAGAAGAAAGATCCTTGTGTAGGGGCACTTCAGGTTTTCCCAGCCTTCCCCAGCAGATGAGGAAGCGCCGAGATCTTGCTGTCAGGATAACAGGGGTCTGGGTGCCAGCTCTGCCACTTACTAGTTGACCGACCTCGGGCAGGTTACTCAAGCCCTCTGAGCCTCACGGTCACATCTTAGAGAGCTGTCAGGAGCCTGCGACATTTCCAGACTGGAGAGGAACAGGCTGTATGCCTGGGAGGCGCGAGGCTGGACTTAGGTCTGCAACCACCGACTCTCTTTCTCCTCTCCCTGCCTCATTGTTTCAGCCCTTGGCCCTTATCACCCATCGTCCAGCATACTCGTTATCTTCTTCTTGGTTATCTTTGCTCATTTCGTCCAGCGTGAGTACAGGCCTTCGTCCATTTCATTCTCAGCCAGCTCCCCAGAGCCTCAAACAGTGCCTGGCATATGATAGGAACTTGTCAAATACAAAGGGACTGGGGCCAGCGGATGGCATACCGGTTATGTTGCTGGACTCCCATGTGGTCGACAGTGATTCTCGGACCTGGTGGCTTGAAAATCATGCCAGGTGCGTGTGCGTGCATGCCCAAGATCCCAGGAGGAGAATGGAGGAGAAGGGATTGTGGCATGGCCAACCCCTGTAGTGGGGAAGAGGGGGTGCATGATTTCTCACTTTTCCACTCTCGGTCTCTGTTCTCTCTCTGGTGAGGGGACATGCCCTATGGCAAGAATCTCTAAAAAGAGAGAGAAAAAAAATACAAAGGGACTTCAGAAACTTAATGGAGAAATGAAATTGAAGTCCTAATTTATTTGGGTGGGAAAAAAATTGAAATCCATGCGTGCTTTTTTTATAACATGCATATTCCATGAACTTTTTAAGGTCCCTGCATGTTTGTTCAATAATGAGTCAAAGGCAGCCTGCAGCAGCACACTGGCCAGGGCGAGGCTGGCTCCAGGGCATTGGCATCTGGACCCCAGTGCTAGCACTCAGAGCTCCTGGCCACGGTGTGCAGTAATTGCAGAAAGACCTACACGCGCAGATACTCCGTGAGGAAAGTAGGCAGCGCCATCGGCAGCTGGATCTTCCTCAGGGCCAAGGAGAACGTGCCTCCCTCCCTGTGGCCCGTACCCTAACGCTGTGTTCTCTGAGAGCAGAAACTCTGGGCTGTACGCTTCCCTCATGAGTCAGCGCAGCACCCCGTACCTTGGGAGTGTCCCGCAACTGCAGAGCACTGGACTTAAAATCCTTGCCTGTGTCCCAGAGAAAGAGCTCCTTGCACAGTCCCCATGTGGCAGCAGGAGGTGGCACACCTCGGTTTCTGAATGCTGGCTCTAGACACCTGGCACTCAACCCCTAGAATCGCTGTATTTTCTTATTTTTAATTATCTTTTGTTTCCATTTGGAAAGCATATTGACTACAAATAACTCCTAACATGCAAAGAAGAAAATGAAGAGTAGTGAAATCCTACACAGAAAAGCCCTCACTGATGTTCAGATATCTGTATTTTCAGAGATTTTCTTCTACCTGGAATTATTCATATTTTCTCTCTCTCAAAAAAGTATGCAATCAAAATAGTATATTCCACACTCTCTTTCCACTCCATGATGTATACATTTGTAGAAATCTGTGTCATTGGACCAAGCCAGTGGTGTAGTGGTTAAGGTGGCAGGATCCCACGTGGCCAACTGTGCAGTTCAAGTCCTGGACCTGGTCGCCTGAAAAACACTCCAGGTGTGTGTGTGTGTGTGTGTGTGTGTGTGTGAGTGTGTGTGTGTGTGCATGTGCATGTCCAAACTCTCTCTCTTTCACTCTCTAGTGAGTACATGCACCCTTTACTGATTTTTTTTTAAAAGTCAGAGGGGAGGGCGGCTGGTGTCATGGTAGTTAAGGTACTGGATCTCACATGGCCGATGGCACATTTCAAGTCCAGACCCAGCAGTTTGAAAAACCCACCACGCCATTCCAAGGAATGTACTCATGGTTCTCTCTCTCTCTCTCTCTCTCTCCCTCTCTCTCTCTCTCTCTCTCTCTCTCTCACACACACACACACACACACTCACTCCCTCGCACCCTGGGTGGGTGATGCAGCAGAGCCAAAGTCTGGGTGCTCAAACTCACTGGGCTTCCCCTTCAGAGAGGCCTTTGTGGTATCCCCACTACCTTCACCCAACTGGCCGTCCAACTTAATGTGGTTTCACCCTCCGCCATCAGAGTGTAGAGCTTGGCTGTTTACACTTCTCCCCAGAAGCAAAATTTCTGAGATCATGGAAAGTTGAGTCAGGTCTCATTCCTCTATTCCAAGATCTTTTACTAAGCACCCTCCGCATGTGACTTTGGAGTCCCAAGCGCTAAGTGACAAAGTCAAATAGACCACAGTGGTTCTTCCCACTGCTCACGGGGTCCTCCGCTGAGGATCTCCTACCCCGACACACTGTGCAGCTCGCTTTGAACAACCAATGGAAAAAGAGTATAGTTTGCTCAGCAGAGAAGTGACACGATATTTGGGGAAGACTAATTTGGTGTCTTTGTGGAACATGAAATTAAAAAGCCAAAGATGCTCCCAAATGGCTGTGTTGTCCACACTGAAACTCGCAATTAAGTGCACGCAGCTGAGACCAGGTGAACTGTTTTCACTGTGGCAAAGTCAGTTCTGTCCGTGGGCCAGCGAGTCTGTGCCTTGTGTGAAAGCCTTCCGCCCCAGTGACTGTGCTTCCAACCAGTGCTTTTTCCCTCCAGCTATGACCACGAAGGTCGCCTGACCAATGTGACACGCCCTACAGGGGTGGTGACCAGTCTGCACCGGGAAATGGAGAAATCCATTACAATCGACATCGAGAACTCCAACAGAGATGATGATGTCACTGTCATCACCAACCTGTCTTCAGTGGAGGCTTCCTACACAGTGGTACAAGGTAAGGCCCCAGCCATGCCCACCCTGCCCCCAAACACGCCCCCAGACCGAGCCCAGCCAAGCTCACAGGCTGAGTTACTCAGCTTTTGGAATACTTCCAGACCCCTGAACGCCCCTTAGCTTTCTGTTTTATTCAAATGTCCGCAGCAAGCAATCGCTACAAGAGGTCAGTCTTGTAGAAAATAACTTAATCAGAAATGAAAATGTTATCTACACACTGCCAAATGTCTAGGTATTTGCAAATGTCTCCATAGTTATCTGAAAACGTCCATTTCATCCCCACGTGCTCTCCGCACATTCCACCCCGCCAACACTGCCACGCCCCAGCAGCACACACAGACTGAGCCTCTTAAAGGCTGTTTATTCCCCTGGCCCCCTCACCAGGTTTCGTGCCTCCTAGTGCCATCCTGACTCTTGCAGCCCTTTTTTGAATTGGTCATCCCAGGATCAGAGTTCCTTAGCGGCCCCTTGCCAAGTCTAAGATCGCAAAGATTTCTGACCACCGCGTGGTATTGCTGACATTAGCCATGCCAGGTAGGACAAGCACGGGGACTGACGAGAAAAGGAATCCTGCAGATTAATTTTTCTTTTAATTAAAATAGAACACCGGTGGGCTAGCCCGTTGTCAGAGGATAAAAGCGTCCTCTTGGTGGATAAATGGTGACATTTCTGGACTATTATCCCGTGACAAATCCTGTTTCAATGACTCTATTTCTGCTCCGCCAAGTGATTAATGATAGATTTGGTCCTCCCGCATGAGGGCTGGCATCGCAGGAGTGACAGGAACGCACTTGTTCACTGCCCCAAAAGCTGACGTCTCCGAGGCCACCCTGCCTGGGTCCTTTGCCCAGGCACTCCAGAAGCAACATAGCCCTTCGAGGTGTCCCTGACACATATTCCATCCTGTAACTTCTCAATAAAGGAAAAGATCTGAAGTCGGACTGACTAGTGTAGGTTCCATTGGAAAGATAAACACACATTCTTACACCCTCTGGCTCAGTCTCCCTCATGCCATGTGGGTCTCTTCAGAGTTCTCTTGAGTGGAAGTGGTGTCATGGTAAAGTCAGCCGCAACAGCATGAGAAGAGGGAGAGTTACTTTGTCTCCTGATTTTCATGAAGAACGCTAGCCCTGATTTGCCGTGGATCTGACCTGCGGCTAGGCCATTAACCTTGGTTTAGGTGGTAGGCAAAAGGGGGGGAAATCGCAGTAGTTTTCCTTTCATTTATTTTTTTTCCTTACAAACTGAAATATATATGTTAAAGTTCAGAGATTTGATTGACACAAATTGTGTAGGCAATAGACATTGTTAAATGTTTAAATGCACTGTTAATAGTCTTCAGTGAGTAAAAGAAAACTACCACAGCGTAATTGTTTCTGGAGTGCCACATATTAATAATGTTTTTCTTTACATGGATCGGTAGCGTCTCTGCTACTCACCTTCACATTGTAAGTGTGCTAATTGAAGGCAGCCTTAGATTGACAGCTCCAAAGCACCATGGAAACCTACAAAAATAGGGGTTCTATTCTCTTCTGACTAATAGAGTGGATAATCTATTTCCCTGTCCCCACACCGATGGCGTTTTCTTTCCCTGTCCCCACCCCGTTGGCGTTTTCCAGATCAAGTGCGGAACAGCTACCAGCTCTGCAATAACGGCACCCTGAGGGTCATGTATGCCAACGGGATGGGCGTGAGCTTCCACAGCGAGCCCCACGTCCTCGCAGGCACCGTCACCCCCACCATTGGACGCTGCAACATCTCCCTGCCCATGGAGAATGGCTTAAACTCCATTGAGTGGCGCCTAAGAAAGGAACAGATTAAGGGCAAAGTCACCATCTTCGGCAGGAAGCTGCGGGTAAGTGTGCAGGACACATCCCTCCTTAGAGAGCTGAAAAAGCTTCTGTTCATTCTTTTTCCCTGGAAGGGGTCAGTTCTTCCCCCTCCCCCAGAAGGTGGAAGCCTTTGAGACTCATACTTTGGGGAAAACACTCTCTGTTTCCTAGGACTGAAAAAGATGGCCATTGACTGCCATGGGGATTTATATTATGCTTTAGCTTGAGATAGCATTAGTCTCCATCTACAGGCTTGTCACAGCAGCAGGTGCTGCTAACACCTCGTGCATGGAGCACACCCAGCCTCAGCAGCTCAGGGAGGCCAAGACAGGATTGCGACAGTGAGATCGTGTATTAAAAAAAATATATTGACTAGCCTATGGCCCAGCAGTTAGGATGATTGGATCCCACATGGCCATCTGCCTGGTTTGAGTCCAGGACCCAGAAGCTTGAGAGACGTGCCAGGTTCGTGTGTGTATTCCCCAAATCCCAAAAGAGGGAAGAATGACAGAGAAGGGGTTGCAGTGTAACCATTCCTCATGAAGGGGTTGCAGTATAACCATTCCCAACAGGGAGTGCTTTCTCACTTTCTTTACCTCCTTCTCTCTCTCCCTGGCAAGCACATGTATACTCTGGGGAAAAAAATTTTTACTTTTTAATGCATTCAATCACTATACATCAATAGAACATGCTGGAAAAAATTTTAAAAATAAAATTGGGCCAGCCCATAGGCCAGTGGTTACGGGAACCAGAGTTCACATGGCCAACTCCAGTTAGAATCATTTCCCTGGCAGCCTGAGAGACATGCATGTGTGCATGCAAACTTCCAACAGGATGGCTAAATGAAGGAGAAGGAATTTTGGTGTGGCCATACCCCACCTTGGGGGGTGCTTTTTCTCTACGTCTCTCTGGCAATTAAAAAACAAAGAAATTAATATCTAACTTTCCTTATTAAGGGCTTCTATGATGCATGCAATATGTTCAATGCTTTTCTTGTGTTATTTTCATCTTTTCAATAGCCCTGTAGGAGTAGTTATTATTACTTCCATGAGAAAACACAGGCTCAATAACCTGTCCAAGGATACAGTGGTTAAAAAAAAATGGTGGAGCCAGGACTTGGCCCCAGTTCTGTCTTTCTGTCCCGCTCACTGGCCAGTATTCCTAACCACCACATACACGGCTTCCTGTTCGGCTCCACAGTAACTCAGACCATCGTGGTGCTCATGGAGCCTGCTCTGGTCATTTTACCTGTCCAGGAGAGGGACAGATTCCTCACAGAACTTTCCCCGGGAGAGGACAGGGGGATCCTGAGGATCTGTCTTCTTCAAACTCAGCCTATTTATAGAGTCATGCCCTTAAAGTAGAAGGTGTACAAAGCAAAGCCTCTACCTCCTGCAGCTTAGTTGGGGGAAGAGGGTAGTGGAAGATGGAAGAGAGGTCGGATAATAAGTAAACTAAAGCAGAAAAATTGTAGGCTGAGACAAGCCGTCAGAAGACAAGCACTAGACAGACTGAGACAAGGCTAGGAAACAATGGAGCCGGGTGGACCCTAACAAATGCTTTGGAATCCCTAAGAGTCGAAGGCTTAGCATCAGCAAAACTTGGGTCCTAACTTTTGCCGTGTTACTGGATTAAAATCCAGCCAGCCCAGGTGACCTCCCTGCAGAGCCAGGCCACTCCGTATTAACATTCTGCCTTTGTCTGGTTGGAGTTTAATTCTCTACATTAGGTTATCAGCAGTCTCCCATGTTTTTATTCCTCTTCTGGTATCTGCAAAGTTGCAAGCTGCAATATCTTCCTAAAGACAAAACTGGAATGAGATTAGTAGCTAAATCCTTAATGACTGGATTTCAGGGCTGTGTAATTGATTTTTGATACGCTGCACTGTAGAAGTTGATTATAAGTAGTAATCGCGCCTTTTCTCTGATAAATCAGTTATGCATTTTGACTAAGTTTTCAAAATAAAGATAAATGTGGCCCTAAAATGAAATGGCTATAATCCCAAGTCTGAATATTAAAAATCTTAATAATGGTACTTGTGGTAATTAGCAGAAGTTAGGCACGCAAGTCTTATAACTGAATTTCTGCCAGGGTTAGATCTGCTGGCATCATGTTTATGCAAATCAAAACACAGCTTTATCTATCAACACCTCAACATTTAATTGTCTGGTGTTAGTTCCTGTAACAATAATCACATATCCATTTAGCTCTCTTAAATGAAAATCACTATGAGATTATAACAGGTTGAGTGGACTGAAAATGTAATTTGAAAATGAGGGAGAAAGCCTGGAATTTATTTGCATCTCATTTATTTTAATTCAGTTCATAAACTGTTTAGTGAATGAAATAAAAGCAACTCCTGGAAATTGCAGGGGAGCAGTTGGAAGAAGATATACGGGAAAGGTTGAGCGTGATTATGGATTAAAGAATTGAGGACTGGCCTTTTCCTCAGATGCTTCATGAGCCCATGGCTGGGAGTTTGCAGCCCCTAAACCAGAGGTACCTGGTAAACCCACAAGGCAAGCAGCTGTCTCAGCCAATGACAGTGTGGGTTCTTCTCTCCCTACCTCAGGTCTTGTCATTTCTTCTCACTCCAGCTCCACTGTCAATGGGGTCGGGATTTTTTTCATTCATTCAGAATATTTCCTATGTGCCAACTATTGACTCATCAGAAACGTCATGCCATATTTTTCTGTTTTTCTATGCAAAAATGCGTCATGACTTTTCCAATGACCCCATATGTGTCCAGCACCATGGAATGAGTAGACTGTAGACAGAGAAAGAAAATTGAGTCCTTGCCGCCAAAGAGCTTATAGTCTCCCGTAGAAGGCAAAGTAAGTATTGTGATGTAAGCTGCAATAGAGGCCAATACCACAAGGGAAGAGATACTTAACTGTATCAGTCAGGAAAGGATAGACAGTGGCCAGGTAACAAACTGGCCCTGAAATCTCAGGACCTTAACATATCACAGTCCAAATGAGTCAAGTAGATCTTAACAATGACTTGCTACAGTTGCTATGTCTTGTGATTCCACTTTTTCACGCACATGGCCTCCAAGGTTGCTGTAAAAGGGGGAGAGGGCTTGAATGATGATGGGGAGCTTAATGAGGAGGTCTGGGTGTGGCATGCATCATTTTCACCTACCTTAGCAAGAACAGTCAGGTGACCTCACTCAGCAAGGAAGCCTGGAAAGTGCTGTCTTCTCTGAGTACCTAAGAAGAAGAAAGTAAAAGAAGACTTGGTGAACACAGCACAGTTTTTCTACCCTGTTCGGGTCTCAGGGTGGACAGAGATCCAGAAGGGCTTTACAGATAGGTTGGAATCATTTCTGAAGAACAGCAAGAATTAGCCAGGTAAAGATATAACAAAGCATGAGTCATGCCTGTGAAAAGGCCAAGAGGCCAAAAAGGAAAAGGTGTTTCAGAAAACTGTAAGTAACTGAGTGTGGCCAGAGAGAAGGTGGGTGCATTGCAGGGTGGGCGAGTCGGCCAGGGGCAGCTCATGAGGGGATATTCTGCTAAGCCAGCATTTAACCTGAGGATAGCAGGGAGTGTGCCGCGGCTTGACTGTCATGAGCCAAGGTGTGTAGCTTTAAAAAAAACCTCTCTAGCTCTTCTGCTGTGGAGGAAGACAAATTTAAAGGGGACAAGACAGAAGGAGAGGGGCCACAGGGGGCTGTTGCTTGAATCTGAATAAGAAACTAAATCACTAGGGATGAAGAGAGAAAGGCAGAGGGAGAGGGCAGAGAGAGATTCAGTATGCTCAGTTGCAGGGTTTGGCAACTAGCGGGGTTGCTATGCCATGTGGACCTTCTCAGTGGCCTTCCCCACAATTATCTACAGCAAGAGAATTGGGTGGGCTGTGCCCATGGACGATGTAAGGGAGCTGAAGACTGAACCCCATGACAGAAATGTGAGGTTCTGGTGGCCCGACCCCTGCTTCTTACAAGGGAACGAAAGTGAATGAACTTTAAAACACAACCACTTACCCACCACCAATCATGGTTTCCCCAGGGAGAGCAGGGAGTTTGGACAGAATCTGTGAGTGGCAACTGAGGGTACATGCAGTGAAACAAATAGTCTGACCTTTCCTAGGAACTAGCAAGCCCTTGGGAGTCTGGCCTTTTAAAGGGTATGAGGGCTCAAGACTCTAAGCATCCTTGGAGTTCAAAAAAGACCAAAATCCCAATAAAGCCATCATGACAGAACAGTGCCCACTGAAATTCTAACCCAGCCAGGTACCCTCTCTTCCCACCATCCACCAGTGAGTGACATCTCTTAGCAGAGGAAGGTTCCAACATCCCTTCCTTTTAGGGTGGGAAAACATAAGATGGAGGATGGATAGACCTTGACCACCTGCTACCAAAAGCTTTGTCATGCTTGGGCCAATAGTTAGAGCATTAGTCCCTTCATTCCTGCCCTGACTCAGGTAGGTAAGGTTTCGTTATTGCCTACCAAAGTCTTCTGAAGGCATCTCATTCGAAAGAGTCATCCCACTTCCTCCCCTCACTGCCTTCTACTTTCTCCATTCTCCCTGGCATTTCATAAACATATGAAGCAGTTGTATCACAGCATCTGTAAGTTCCATGAGCACAGGGACCATGTCACCACTCTATTCCTTGTGACAAGTGCCATGTGGTAGGCACTCAGACGATAGGTGACAAAGACGTGATGACCCAGCTCTTTAGGTTCCTTGAAGGTGCTTAGTGTGCAAACGTTCCCCCCTCCCTGCACAGAGCAGGTCTAAGTTCACAAGCACATGGCTCCTCTCTGTCTAGAATCTTTCTACAGCAAAAGCCAGGAAGCGCACGCAACCTAACTGAATAAAAGGGGGCATGCGTTGTCTCTCCTGAGGGCCACCACAAGAGAGGAACTGGCCTTCAAGGCTCCAAGAGGTCACCAGATTGACATCCTTCTTTTTCTTTCTTCCTCACAGACCCTTTTCATCTCATGGCAGTGTTTCTCTTGACAGTTGGCCTAATGTCTCCTACAGTAGACTGGTGACCTTTTCCCACAAGGGGGTCATGCAGACTTGGCCAGCGTTGGCTCCAAGTTACATCATCTCAGCTTAGTGAACCTACAGGGAAAAACAAGGGATTCTCCCTCACTATTTCTTTAAAAAGAAAACTCCCGCAGAAGGACTACAGTTGGCCTGGCACAGAGTTCCCATGCCTAGGTCAACCACTGGTCAGAGATCTATAACTGGACAGGCCCAGGACACATGTCCACATCAGTGACTTGGACTGGACATTCAGACAAACCACCTAGACGGGGAAGCCTTAGAGAAAGGGGTACTGTACCCAAAAAAGGAAGGATGTGGTCCTTGCTTAAAACACCCATGCAACAGGTATGTTCATCATTCTCCATCCTTCCAAAACCTAATCATGAAGGTCAAGTCCTGGCCCTGAGGATCTGCTAATGCATTATTGTCCCCTGCCCCAGCAAGCCTTTCTTCTAGGCTTTAGAAAGCGGGAACTGAGGGCCAGCTGGAGGAGGGTGGTTAAGGTGACTGGATCCCATGTGGCCAACCATGTGATTTAATCCTGTACCCAACAGCTTGAAAAACACACCAGGTGCATGTGCATGCATACCTAAAATCTGAAGAGGAGAATAGAAGAGAAGGGATTGTAGAGTGGCCATCCCTCTGGGGGGTGATTTCTCACTCTCCCACCACATCTATCTCCAGTAAATACATGTACACTATAACAAAACATTTTTAGGAAGAGAGGGGGCCTAAAGCTGACCCTGTCTGTTAAGACTTAAAAACTTCGGCTCTTTCCCAAAATATATCACGGGCATGATTCTCTCTGAAAAGGAAGGCTTACAAGCACACCCCAGAACATTTCTTCCTGATTATGATTTATATAGAGATTGCAAAAGTAAGAAACAGCTACATGTGTAGGTAGCAGAACAAAAGAAAACTTGCTTCCAAGATAATCTTCCATCATGATATCGGTATTAGTGTTATTAGTATTCCAAGAAGTGGGAGTTCGTAATTTTGTTTTGGTTTCCATATAATTAATATGACATTGCAATTACACGTTGGCACGTATTACTTTAACTTCTGTGGCAGATCACAGTGACACAGGAGCAAGGGAGAGGGCGGACGTGCACACGTGTGTATGAACACACACACGTGAACTCAGTTCTGCATGGAGCCGCTCAGGCAGGTCTGTTATGGAAGCTGACTCTACCAGCTCCTTCCTGCCACGGCACGTCCACTCCACTGGGCTGATACTTTACTTTGCAGACACCTACTTGTTCTTGGCACTGTACTAGGCACTCCGTGTCCGCTGGGGGACGGAGCACACAAAAGACTCATTGTTACGTCATAATAGCACTTGTGCAGACAGAACAACTTGTGATCAATTTAATATTAGCTTCGAGAACACATAATTGGAAGGGCAAGCCTCTGCAAACACATTAAACAATGTATTCCCCAAGCACACGTTCATTTTGGATGACTCCTGTTTTTGTATGCCTCGCCGTGGAAAAGTGGAAGGACCCCAGTGGAGATTATGCCTTTGCAAAGGGGGAACAGGTAATAGTCAAATAAACATATGAACAATAAAAGGAAATTGGATGGATGCTGTGCAGAAAAATACAGGATGGTGATTTACGGAATATATATAGAGGTTTAGGCTCTCTGAGCAAATGGCATTTGAGAACGGAGAGTAAGAGGAACTTTCCAGGTGTGGGACGGAAGGAAGCCTTCTCTGCTGGGGCACCAGCATGTGCAGACGCCCTGAGACAGAAGAGACTGTCCCCTGCATCCTGAGTGGAGGGAGAGCCAGTGGCTAGAGAGAACCAGCTGGTGGTGATGGCGAGGGGGCGGAGCATCATTACCCTGCTAAGATCTTAGAAATACATCATTACCCTGCTAGAATCTTCCACCGAATGGCCCACCAGAGAATGCCCAGGAGCATTCCTCTGGAGCCTCCTTCTTGACGTCTGGGAAACACACACCATACCTGACTTCTGAAAGCTCCAGTTAAAGCATGACAGGTTCTGTCCATTCAGGGGCTCTGGGCCAGGCCTCAGAGCAGACACCTCCCTTTCTGCCACGTCACTTACAAGGACGTCTGCCTCCACTAGAAGGCCTGCAGCATCACCTGAAAACAGGAACTCTCTGCCTGGGCATGGCCCTTGCCCCCACCTGAGAGTTCACTTGCCGACCTCCCACCTGGAAGATTTTCTTTGTTTTCCCAGCCCTCTCCTGTCAGAGTCTTGCTCATAGCCCTGGCCCTCACCATAGCAGCATGTTGTCCAGAAAACCGTCCTTGTCAGCCCCAGCTCTGATGCCATGTCCTTCCTGCATTCCCACGGTCCCTCCTCTGTGTTTAGTCTCACGACTGCACTAATGGTTTTGGTTATTCACTCACGTGTCTTTATCCTCCTCTGACCTGTAAGTTCCAAGAAAGCAGGGGCCCTAACTGCCCTGCTCTATCTTAAGTGCCGGTGGCAGTAATAAGCACATAGTAGGTAGGTGCTCAGTAAACACTGAAGGAGTGGATGAATCGTATTGCAAATTGACATCGTGAAAGTTTACTCTGTTTAATTCCAGGGGCCTTTCAGAATGACTCTAATTGCTCTTTGGAATGACGCCTTTCAGATATTGAGAGATAACAGATGCCCTCGTCACACGCCCTCATCACACGTCCTATTCTCGGTTCTCCATGTTAGAACTTTGGACTGTCAGAGTTGGCAATCTTCTTACATTCACTCTAATTCAACTTCCTTATTCACAAATGTTCTGGGCACCGAGCATTTTTCAAAACAATAGGGATATTAAGGAAAACAAGACAATGCCCTGACCCATCAGGAGCTCATAGGCCACCGCATATGCAGAAACGGAGGCACGAAGGTATAGCTTCAGAACGACAGAGCAATCACTGTCAAAACTCGGACTCAAATTCGGGTCTCGCCACCTTTCCACCTTACCTCCCTCCAAAATAGCAAGTCATCCAAAAATAATGTTTGCTTGGGGAATACATTATTTAATGTGTTTGCAGAGGCTTACCCTTCTAATGATGCATTATTTAAGCTAATATTAAATTTATAGCAAGTTGTTTTGTCTGCACGAGCAGTGATCCCAGTGTCGTGTTGAGTCTTGTTGTAGGGGAGCTGGGAAGAGCTGCTTCTTAAATCCCAGAGGACTGACCCAGGAAAAAAAAAAAAAAAAAAAAAAGTGAAGATGTCATCTAGGCAAAGGCTTTTCCCTGGGTAGGCAGATAAATAAGCTCTTTGAGGTAGGCACTTCTGCATTTACACGCTGCCAGGCCAGGGGACTCTCACGACCTCCCTCGCTCATCTTTTTGGGGTTTCCCGTCCTGCTTCAGGATGTGCAAGGGTTCTTCTGTGCGTCTAACTGCAATCTGTCCTGCTGTGTTATATAGTTCCGTTTCCTGGAGGGGATCGGGCTCAGTGTAATTTCCTTCTTCTTGTTTCTTAAATCACCAGCTCCCGTCATTGCCCCTAGAGCTAAGTTAGAGTCACCGGTTATAGGCCCAGCAGGGCCATTTTGACGACAGCATTTCCTTTTCTCTGGGTTTTTTATGAGCCTCCTTGTGACAGGCGTATGCTTGGTGAGATCAAAACATTCTGGGGGGAAATTCCACAGGGGAAACTACTTCCCAAAGTCTGCCCTCTGCAAAAATAAAAACCATGCTAAATAGCTGAATTTTATTAACTGGGGAAGCCAGACTGAGGAAAATGCCTGATAATTAAAAATAATGGCTTCCTTACAAACACAAAATTGTATTAATTTAAAAATTGGTTTCTCTATTGCTGAATTCCTACCGAGCTGGCTGGGAAGGGAATTGTGCTGATCCTGGCAGTGAAAATAATTCAAAATAACTTTTATGTTCTCCAGGAAGCCTCAAGGTTAATTTAAATATTGCTAGACGGGTAATTTAATTCAGAATAAGAGAGCTGTGTGGCTAAATTAAAGCCCCCGTGTGCTCTGAACCGGGGGTTGGGGGGGGCAGATATCCACGAAGGGCCCAGCACGCCTGTTGGAACCCTCACCACCTCGCACCCCACAGCTAAGGTACCTCCTCTGTAGAGGCAGCACCCTCCTCACCGAAGTTACGTGATTACATTATACCACTGGCCTGAACTTTCTGGCTCGGCTTCCAGTGAATTTATCATATTTAACTCTTAGAAGGATAGAGTATGTACATAGAAATTTCACATTTCAAAAGCTAACTTGAACCGTGCTTTCATCACACTCTCAGGGACCACCCTGAATTATCGATAGCTAGTGGTGAGCACCTCTTTCTGCTTTCTGGTTGGTGCACCCAGGTCAGGAGTCGGAGGCCTGGTAATGGTGGCAAACCCAAACGGTGGCATTCAGAGTCTGGGGACCCCACGTCTGTGTTTGCCCAATATTTAGTTCTTTCTGGAGGGCCAGCACACTGCATGGTGGTTAAGGTGCTGGACTTACACACAGCCAACCATGGTTCAGGTTCCAGACTTGGAGGCTTGAAAATCATGCCGGTCATGTGGGTGTACATGTCCAAAATCCTGGCAGGAGAATGGAGGAGAAGGGACTGTGGCATGGCCATCCCCCGGGGGGTGATTTCTCACTTTCCCTCTCTCTGTCTCTCTCCAAGGAGTACATGTACCCAATAGCAAACCCCACAAAAAAAAAAAATTTAGTCCTTTCTATAATCTTAGTACCCTAACATACTATTGTTTTTATAATGATAGTCATGATTACATATTTAATTTACATGTTGGTCTTTCCTACAATCATGTGTTATCATATACAGTGTATATGCACATGCATGCATATATATGCACACGCATGCACACATATATGTATATTCACATGTACACGTGTGTGTATACATATGTATATGTTCACAGTATATACATATATTTGTGTACATGTGATTTACCTATTGGTTCATCCCAAGCAACTGAAAATAGGGCCTTAAATTACATTGAGTGTATTTCAACCAAGAATATGCCTCAAAATCACCCAGGGAGCTTTTAAAAATCAACAAGTCTAGCCCAGCCTGTGGTGTAGTGGTTAAGGCAGCTGGATCCCAAATGACCAACTTTACAGTTTGAATCCTGGACCTAGCAACTTGAAAACACTCTGGCCATGTGTATGTGCATGCCTAAAATCCCAGGAGGAGGATGGAGGAGGCCATCCCCATAGGTGGTGATTTCTTACCCTCCCACTCTCCTTCTCCAGTGAGTATACATACATACATACCCTGTAGCAAAAACAAAACCCAACACACTCCTGGCCCTATTCTCTAGGGGCTGATCCAGCAGTAGTGCTTTGAAAAACTGTCGCAAGAGGCTCACTGTGCACTGGGTGGAGAACCCTCGGTGCCACATCCTCCTGGTCGGGTGGAACAGCCTGAGGTTGAAGATGGCAAGCTCTTCGTATCTGTACAGCCTTTTCATCGTTGGGCACATTTCAGGGCAGTCAGTGCATGCACAGTCCTAGAAGCAGTAAAGTCCTCAAAAGCTTAAGTGGTTAACTGGCTGAAGTCTGAAGACTTAAGTTCCAGACCAACACCACCACTGCATTGTGGTGTGACCCTGCACAATTCATGTCACCTCTCTACTTCATGGCAGTTCCTCATTTGTCAAGTGGTCTTTGAGGGCATCAGCTCGAACAATGGGTGCCAGGTGTCTCACACAACGCCTGTGCAGATGAGTACGCAGCGTCCATTAAAGTTACCATCACCATTATCGCTTCACCGTTAGTGCTTTTCAACAGTGCGGGGAAAGTGAGACGGTACCAGACATCTCTGCTCTCATCCTTCTGCTGTTTGCGTCCTTCCCCGCCTTCGGCAGCCACCCCAGAGACGTCTGGATTTGCAGTCAATTATGTTGTAAGAGCCTGGGCTGAGTCTGCCTCATTTCATGCATTTCCAGCCGTCCACTCAGGGCTAGCTGATTCTCAAGGGTCCCTCTCCTTTGCCCCTAACCAGAATCTACTCTCCCAGCTCTGCCTTCAGAGACAGGCTTTCTTCTCTGATCCGATCAGCTTCTAAATAAATATTAAATTATGTCTGGATGTGTTCCACTAGTCCTTTCAAATCTAAGTAAATCAGTTCTTCCCTTTGTTGAATTTCCCCAACCCTGCTGACGTCCCCCCACTGATGTCTTACATCCCTGACAGTGGCAAGATTTTTCTCTAGATACTAGAAGTAAAGAAGTTGACATTGAAATGAGCCTTTATATTCCTAGAGCTTTGTAAAATATGGATTTCTAAACCCTCCTCTCCACCCTTCCAGGTGCCTTTCTATGAGGTTTCATACGATCTCGTGACACCTGTTCTTAAAGATCATTCGCTTCCCAGCTGATGCCGTGCTGGGCAGACAGTGATAGTGCGCACACATGCACATGCTCTTGCCCTCAGGGTGCCAGGCAGGGAAGGCAGAGCCCAGGGGCCAGGGCTCTTGTGTGCAGGTGTGTCCTTTACACACTGCACAGTTCTCACCATTCACACTTGTTTTTGTTTTGTGTTTTGGAGATTTTTTTTTTTTTTGGAGAGGTTTTCGCTATAGGGCGCGTGCACTCGCCAGACAAACAGAGAGAGACAGAGAGACAGAAAGCGAGAAATCACCCCCCAGGGGGAATGGCCATGTTGTAATCCCTTCTCCTCCATTTTCCTCTCAGGATCTTGGATACACATGCACACTCGCCTGGCGTGAGTTTTAAGCCACCAGGTCCGAGATGCGAACTGCGGTCGACTACGTGGGAGTCCAGCGACATAGCCATTACGCTAACTGCTGGTCCCCATGTTTTAGACATTTTTGCTATAGAATGTGTGTGCTCTCCAGAGAAACAGAAGGCAAGAAATCACCCCCCACGGGGATGGCCACACTACAGTCCTTTCTTCTCCATTCTCCTCTTGGGATTTGGGGCACGCACACACACACACACACACACACACACACACCCAGCATGAGTTTTAAGCTGCCCGGTCTGGGACTCAAAACGCTATTGACTTTGTGAGAGTCCAGCAATGTAACTATTGCACCATCCGCTGCTCCCGATAATTCACACTTTCTACGGCGCGACAGCAGTTCCTGTAGTTGTGCATGCAGCGCCTACCCAGCTGCTCACGGCAGCAGCCAGATCAGTCGTCTCCAGCCTTAAGCAGTTTAACTTCCATGTTCTCGTGCATGGTACAAATATTGCTGTTGTCTATGTGTGCCGTGATCTGAAGGAAAGCACACTTCACGTCCCTTCAGGGCTATTTCTTCTTCCCATGCACACCTACTCCCTGGTTGTGCCAGCGTGTCCTCTGCAGAAACCTGAGCTGGCCTGCCGGGGTGGTATCTCTCAAACCAGGACTATTGTATTCTTGTAGGTCCATGGAAGAAATCTCTTGTCCATCGACTATGATCGGAATATCCGGACAGAAAAGATCTATGATGATCACCGGAAGTTCACCCTGAGGATCATCTACGACCAGGTGGGCCGCCCCTTCCTCTGGCTCCCCAGCAGCGGGCTGGCGGCTGTCAACGTGTCGTACTTCTTCAACGGGCGCCTGGCTGGCCTTCAGCGTGGGGCCATGAGCGAGAGGACGGACATTGACAAGCAAGGCCGGATCGTGTCCCGCATGTTCGCTGACGGGAAGGTGTGGAGCTACTCCTACCTGGACAAGGTGAGGGGGCGCGCCAGCCCTTCGCTGGGCCTTTCTGTGATCCCCACTGCTCACTTTAAGCCAGCCTGATACATTTTGCTAGAAGACATTTTAACATCTTTACTTTGACTCTGCACGGGTTCCCCTCACACTCCCACCGCCACCGGGAGGGAGGAACTCAGAAGGAAACTGTTATTCATAGCTCAGCACTATTACCATTAGAAGGGGGAAAGTGCCAGACACTCAGCAATGGCAAAACGGACGGATCGTCTGATTTTATTCAAAAAAAAAAAAAAATGCTGTCAAAGCGGACAGGATCATCCTACTGGCAGCACGGCTCATCATTACTTACAAACTGGAGATGCAGCGGTTCATTTCTACTTTGCCTTAAATTAAGCCGTCAGGATAGGGAATTTTCCTAAAACTCAAGCGCACAGAGCAACACGCTGACTTGGGCCATTGGTTGAAACAGTCAGTGGAGTCTCTCAGCGTAATTCCCTGTGTCTGAAGGTGGCAAATTCAGGTCTCCATGCTAGAGAAAGGTCAGGTTGGAGTGGCGGTTAAAGAAGGCCCCTGCAGGTCACATGTCAGGACTTTTGAAGACTGCCCTGGTCATCTAGTCATTAGGCGGGGCTCGCTCAGCCTGGCCTCTCTGGACACCCAGCACAGGCCCGCTTCTTCCTTTCTTGCCAACTCATTAAAGTCAGCGGTAACTTGAGCAGACAGAGCTGTCACCTCCCTGCGAGAGGAGCGCCTGTCCCCTTAGCCTTTCTCAGTACACTGTAAAATACTGGAATGACTGAGCAAGGGAGACAGAAATCTCCACCCCGCCTCTTGAGGCCATTTTTCCTCCAAAGGATGAATGATTCTGGGTTATTTCCCCTTCGCGGTAGCTTCTATAAATGGAGGAGGTTCTTTTTAGATTTAGTCAGAGGAGGCCAAAACAGTGTGTGCGTCCCACCTCTCTCCTGTCAGGCCAGTCAGTGACCTCAGGGTTCCATGTTACTGAGCCTGGAGGAAAACTCCGCACCGCCTCCCTCAGCCCTTCCCGCCTTCGCTATTCAGAGTGTGGTCCGAGCACCACTGGCACCCCGGGAGCTTGGTACAAGTGCAGGTTCTCGGGCTCCAACACAGACCCACTGAATAAGACTGCCGATTCACAAGACCTGCGCGTTTCACAGGCACATCCGTGTTTGGGAACACTGGGTTAGGCAGCCTCCGCGGTCCGTCAGCACCGGCTCACCCTGTGAAATATCAGGTCTCTGGGAAAATCATAACGTATTTTTCTAGGTTTTTCTATGCAGAATTGCATGATGACTTTCCTGATGACCCAATATTTAATTTCTGGTCTAAGTTTCTGATTCTTCATGGCTCCTAAATTGACATTTGGGGGAGCTAAGTAAATTGTCAGTTTGCTTGGTCCTTAAAAGCTGACTCGGGGGCCAGCAGGTGGCACGAGGGTTAAAGCACTTGTCTCCCACGTGGCTGCCCAAGGGGAGGGTCTCAGATTTGGCGACTTGCTTTCTCACTCTATCGCTCTTGCTCTTGCTCTCTCTCCACTCCCCCACCCCCATCTCTCTGTCAAATTTAAAATAATAATAATAAACATAAATATAATAAAATATTTTTTAATTGGCTCATGTATCCCCTTCCCTTTTCGTTTCCCTAGTCCATGGTCCTCCTGCTTCAGAGCCAGCGTCAGTATATCTTTGAGTACGACTCCTCCGACCGACTCCACGCTGTCACCATGCCCAGCGTCGCCCGGCACAGCATGTCCACACACACCTCCATCGGCTACATCCGCAACATCTATAACCCGCCTGAAAGCAATGCTTCGGTCATCTTCGACTACAGTGACGACGGCCGCATCCTGAAGACATCCTTTCTGGGCACGGGGCGTCAGGTGTTCTACAAGTACGGGAAACTCTCCAAGTTGTCAGAGATCGTCTACGACAGCACTGCCGTCACCTTCGGGTATGACGAGACCACGGGCGTTTTGAAGATGGTCAATCTCCAAAGTGGGGGCTTCTCCTGCACCATCAGGTACCGGAAGATCGGCCCCCTCGTGGACAAGCAGATCTACAGGTTTTCCGAGGAAGGGATGGTCAATGCCAGGTTCGACTACACCTACCACGACAACAGCTTCCGGATCGCAAGCATCAAGCCAGTCATCAGTGAGACTCCGCTTCCTGTCGACCTCTACCGCTATGACGAGATTTCTGGCAAGGTGGAGCACTTCGGCAAGTTTGGGGTTATCTATTATGACATCAATCAAATCATCACCACTGCAGTGATGACCCTCAGCAAACACTTTGACACCCACGGGCGGATCAAGGAAGTGCAGTACGAGATGTTCCGGTCCCTCATGTACTGGATGACGGTGCAGTACGACAGCATGGGCAGGGTGATCAAAAGGGAGCTGAAACTGGGGCCCTATGCCAACACCACGAAGTACACCTATGACTACGACGGGGACGGGCAACTCCAGAGCGTGGCCGTCAACGACCGCCCCACCTGGCGCTACAGCTATGACCTCAACGGAAACCTCCACTTGCTGAACCCGGGCAACAGTGTGCGCCTCATGCCCTTGCGCTACGACCTTCGGGATCGGATCACCAGACTGGGGGACGTGCAGTACAGAATCGATGATGATGGCTACCTGTGCCAGCGAGGGTCTGACATCTTCGAATACAACTCCAAGGGCCTCCTAACGAGAGCCTACAACAAGGCCAGTGGGTGGAGCGTCCAGTACCGCTATGACGGTGTGGGGCGGCGGGCTTCCTACAAGACCAGCCTGGGCCACCATCTGCAGTACTTCTACTCTGACCTCCACAACCCCACTCGCATCACCCACGTCTACAATCACTCCAACTCAGAGATTACCTCCCTGTACTATGACCTCCAAGGTCACCTCTTTGCCATGGAGAGCAGCAGTGGGGAGGAGTACTACGTTGCCTCGGATAACACAGGGACCCCTCTGGCTGTGTTCAGCATCAATGGCCTCATGATCAAACAGTTGCAGTACACAGCCTATGGGGAGATTTATTTTGACTCCAACCCTGACTTCCAGATGGTCATTGGCTTCCACGGGGGTCTCTGGGACCCCCTGACCAAGCTAGTCCACTTTACTCAGCGCGATTACGACGTGCTCGCAGGACGATGGACCTCACCAGACTATACCATGTGGAGAAACGTGGGCAAAGAGCCAGCCCCCTTTAACCTGTACATGTTCAAGAGCAACAACCCTCTCAGCAACGAGCTGGACTTGAAGAACTACGTGACAGGTGAGGACTTTGCTGCCTCAGGTGGGCAGCGGCTGCCTGGGGGGTGATGGTCTGAGGAAACTTGGGAACTCGGAAATGTCTTACCTCTGATGGCAGGAGAATTTCCCCCAGAGCTGTAAGCCCCGGGAAGTGCAGTTGACAGAAGAACAGTGTCTCGGAAAGTAGAGGGTGGCAGGGCAGAGCAGGTGCCAGGTCTGTTTGAAGATGCCCTGTCCACTTTCAAGTGCATTCTACTGAAGTAACTTTTATAAGGATCCTTCCTGCCCCAACAGAGGAAAGTAACCTAACAAGGGGTAAAGAATGGGACTCTGGTGTCAGAAATACCTGGTTCAAATCCTCTCATCCATGTAAAAGCCAAAAGGCCTTGGGCTAGCCATCCAATCTCCCTGAATTGTAGTTTCCTTCTCTGTAAAAAGACACTGGCAATACCAACCCCCAAAGTAATATGAGAAGCAAGCAAACTTACATAGGTAAAGTCTAGTGCCCAGGACTTGGAGAGTAGGTGTTCATGAGATGGTATCCGCTCGTGTTTGTCTTCACCTGCAGAGCAATGAGTTAGCAAAGGTTCTGAGATCACTAAGACCCAGCTTCTGACCTGAAGGGCTCACCTGGTGAGAAGCATACGCAAATAGCCAACAACAATGCGAACAAGACGTAAGGCTGTGTTACCGTAGGGGCCTGCTCAGTTATTTATTCACACAGCATTGATGAGTAGGTACCATGCTAGGTTCTGTGGCTACAAGGAGAATAAGAAAGACACCCCTCTCTCAAGGGTGTGTGTGTAAATAAATTAATTCAGATTTGACATAATACAGGAGGGCTCATGCCAAACTGGGCTTGAGGAATAAATGAGACCTTAGTTGTCAGGAATGGGTTCAAGGCTGAAGGAAGACGATGAGCAAACCTAAGAAGGAGATAGAGGCTCAGAGAGCACCGTAGAAGGAGGGCCAAGGAAATCAAATGGCCTGCCTCTCTGGGATTGGTGAGAAACTGATGAACAGATTATCCACCCACTCACGCACTCATTTTCCATATGGCACGTGTACTCACCAGAGAGAGACAGAGAGGCAGAGAGAGCGCGAGGGAGAAAGCACCCCCTTAATGGGATGTGGTCACGTGGCAATCCTTTGTCCTCCATTTCTCCATCCTGTTGAAATTCGGGGCATGCACACACATGTACCTGGTGTGTTTTTCAATCCACCAGGGTCAGGATTCAAACCACATGGTCTGCCATGTGAGATCCACTCCCTTAACCACTGGGCCATGGCGCCAGCCCACAACAAATGTGTATAGAGTATCTAATGTATGCTAAGAACTAGACGAGCTATAGGAGGAAGATGAAGTCCCTCTTGTCCTGGAAATAAGAAAGAACATCAAGCTGGATAGACAGATGCCAATACAAAGGGGCCATGCCTCAAAGGGCCCACTTATACACAAGAGCAATCAAGGATATCCCAAGATAGTAGCTCTGGTCCACAGGCCACAGAGGTATCAACACTCAGGTGACCAGGGATTACTTGTCCATCCAGGAAGGAAAGGAAATACCAGCTGCCAGGGCTCAGTGGTGCTCTCATTGTCCTGTGCTACAGAAATAAGGAGATGACCTTAAAGATCACCTCATGGCCATGCAAGACTTTATTGACATGTTCCAGACCTTCTGGAGTTGAATCCAACATCCCCATGCACTAGAAGCAGCTGCTGCCTTTTGAGCCCAGGACCTATGGTCAAGCCAATCCCTCCTGTCCTTTTCCCCTGTGTCCCCTCAGGAGGTCCTGCCATGATGCCCCGCCAGGACTTCCTCTCTTCCCATGGCTTGGCATGGCTTTTGCCTCCTAGCTCACTGCAGTTTCACATGAAGCATTACCTCTCAGGGAAACAAGCCTGTGTCACTTAAGAAGGGTACGCTCTGAGAAAGGTGAGGTGATTTTGTGTGAACATCCTAGAAGAGGGTCTTCAACAAGTTTGTGAAAACGCATATTATGAAAAATCAATGCATGGATTTCACATTTTTTTGCAACAAAATAAATTTGCACTTTAATTCCATTTTCTACTCTAAGTCCCATCATAGTTGCACCACCTGGCGTGGCGTAGCCTCCTACACGCCGGGGCCAGATAGTGTAGTCTGACAGGCCCACCGTTGTGTATGTGGCCTGTCATCGACTGAAGTGTCATTATGTGGTGCCTCACTACAGGATCAGGTAGTGAACATGTTATAAACAAAAGATAGAACAAGGACTTGGAGAGTGACAGGAAGTGTCTCCGTTGTTTACGTGAGCAGGTAGCATTTGAGGGGAGACCTTCATGAAGCAAGGAGGGCAAGAAAGAAGAAGAGAGAGGAAGCAGTAAGAGCAGGCAGGCAGACCATGCTGAGCTCAGCCCTAGGAGGGACTCCTACCCCACAGGCTGTGTCTCCCAGGGCCTGGCTTAGGGAGGAGCCAGCCAGAGGCAGAGACGAGAGAAACCCACAGAGTGGGCTGAGCAGGCACCCTCTGCTACCAAGACCCAGAAAAATCATTCACCAGCATGGTTGGCCCCACTGACCCCCTCAGCTACTCTCCTGGAAAAATAAAGGGGGGGGGAGTAATAAGTTTTCTGAATATCAAGATGGCTTTCTTCATTATACTGCTCCATAGAGACTCAGTAAATGGGAATCAAATCAAGTTGACCTGAGTCCAACAAAAATGGGGGGGGGGGGAGTGTCAGAGAAGCAGCATGCACAGGGCTGAGGTCTGCAGCCACAGCTGAGGGAAAGGAGCTCAGGGGAGGAGGGGGCCAGTCCAGCACGGCCCACGCCTGCTGCCTGTCCACGATGGGTGTCCTTAGAGAGTGGGTCTCACAGGGACTACCACCTCACTCTCTGCTGTCTGAGCAGTGGCTCCTCTGGGCACCCCCCCCCCAAATTAGTGTTGATTTGCCACTTAGGAGCCTAGCAGAGTGGCTGAACTTGCTCACAATTCAAGCAAAATAGGTAATTAAGATGTAATCGGTAAGAATGCAAAGGACAGAACCTTCTCTCTTGTATACAAAGGAATCATTTAAGTTTGGAAATACAGCTCCCAGGATGTAAGTGGCAGCCCCTGAAGTGGGAGGAGGGTCTATGAACACCAGAGAGCAAGAGAAACAGCCTAAGCACTGCCTGAGGAGGGGCTCAGAGATCCTGGGCTGGAACATGGGGTAGCAGCCCTAGGAGCCAAGGAGTACTTCACACACACACACACACACACACACACACACACACAGGCTACGAAGCAGCACCCTTTTAAGTTATTTTTTAAGCTAATATACTGATCGTTGATTCAGTTATGATTTTTTTAAAAAAAGCTATCAGAGAAAAGGAAAAACCTGGAAAACAGGCTCCCCTCCTTACAATGTCAGTGCCCTGCACTCTGCAATTCAGCATCCCAGGAACCTCCTCAGTCTTGGACACACTGGGGCCCACGCCCAGCCTCGAGTTCTGCCCTGTCCCCAGGCCAGGTCCTTTTGACATTAGAACTTGAGTCCATCTCAGAACACCAATTCTGGCCTTGCCAGTCACTCGCTGTGTGACTTGGAGTAACGTCTTGACGCTTCTGCGTCTTGGTTTCTACATCCGGAAGACAGTGGTCATGAAACCACTTACTTCGTGGGGTCCTGAGGATGAAATGAATCATGCTGCACAGCACACCTGACACAGATGGAAGGCTTATACACGCACTCATTATTTATAGGCAGCTCCAAGGTGGCGAGTTTGTAGCTAAAGAATGAAACACTGCCTTGGCATGACTTTCTGGGGAACTGGGGCGGGGGCTCCCCAGATCCACCTTGAAATAGCCTCACACTGCGTTCTGCATGCCATTGCCTCCACACACTGGGAACTCCGGGTGAAATTTAAGTGAACCTCATGTTTTGCCCCCAGCCCTTTCTTCCCGGGAGAGTCTTTTGAGTTTACAAATCCAGGCCCACTTCAGCTGGAAATCGGATTTTGTTCGAGTTCCCTAAGTGAGGAGGAAGGTACCACCCGCTTCTCACGTTACTCTCACCTCATATTGACACTGAACACCTGAGGATGGGCTGACAGCGTGGGAGGGTGTGGCTTTGGCTGCCGCGGAGTCCTGGGCCTTCCACATAACCACAGCCTGGGAAGAATTGTAAAGGATGCAGTAAGCTGGTGGGCGGGGCCACATCCCTGCCCTCTCAGCGGGGGTTCAGGGAGACTGCCACCCTCTCAAAAACACCAGTGACTTCCGAGGAGGAGTGTTGGTGTTGTTCCCGGAGGGCCTCCTTCAGAGTGGAGGAGGGGACCAGCAGCTTAAGTCAACACATCAGAACCGGTTGAGACTCAGAATCAAGCCATGCTTAGAAACCTCAAAGGGGGGCCAGCAGATAGTGTAATGGCCATGTCGCTGGACTCCCATGTAGTTGATCACGGTTTGAGAGCCAGACCCAGTGGCTTAAACTCACGCTGGGCGCATGTGCATGCATGCCCAAGATCCTGAGAGGAGAATGGAGGAGAAGGGATTGCGGCGTGGCCATCCTCCCTGGGAGGTGATTTCTCGCTTTCAGTCTCTCTGTCTCTCTCTGTCTTTCTGGTGGGTGCACACACCCTATAGCAAAAAAAAAAAAAAGAGAGAGAGAGAGAAAAACCTCAAAGGGGCCGAGGGAGGTAGGAAAGGAAGAGAAGGTAGATGACATACCTATTCCTGTGTGTGGAATGACCATTAAACTTCCAGGTCTCAGGCAGGGGACCTAGCGTCACCTTTGCCTCCCTGCTAAGGGAATTCTAAGCCAGGAAGAGAACTCCCAGAGGAACCATCCAGACGGGGAGAGTTTCTGAGGACAAGATCTTCTCTTAGTTTTCTTGGGATCCCCCACTTCTACACCTGGCTGGTGAAAGATGGGAGGACTTAGGGCTGGCAGGTGGCATGGTGATTAAGGGCACTGGACTCCCACATGGCCGACCATGGTTCAAGTCCCAGACCTGGTGGCTTGCTTTCTCACTTTCCTGTTTTTATATCTCTCACACTCTGTTTTTCTCTGGTCAAATTTAAATAAATAAATAAAGTTAAATAAAATTTAAAAAGAAAATAATCAACTTTTAAAAAAAGAAAGAAAGAAAGATGGGGTGACTGAATGTGATACGATGAGCAGTCGAACAGCATTGAAGCACAAGTGTGAAAAGCCCGTCCCTTTCCAGTGCTGTCCGAATTCTTCCAGTTGGGTGGAGGAGAAAGTCTCCACTGTATGCTGGTGTGAACTAACACCTCATCTACTGTCCCTGTCCCACAGAGGGGGCAGGTCTCAGGCTCCCTCAAAAGCAGGTAACAAAACCAGTCTCTAACGTAATAGCATGACTTCATCTTAATTTTATAGTTATTTTCTGTTTCCATCAAGTGAGTCTGCTGTCCCATTTATAACCATGATATAAAGTTGTTGGTATTTTTCTTTTTTTTTTTTTTAATTCATTGCCAGAGAGGGAATGTACCCACCGGAGGGAGACAGAGACGGAGACAGAGACAGAGAGAGAGAAGGCATCCCTCCATGAGGCATGGTCATGTCACAGTCCCTCTCCATTTATCCATCCTGTCAGGATTTGGGGCCTGCACACATGTATACCTAGAGCACTTTGCAAGCTGCCAGGGCAGGGATTCAAAAGTGGGGTGTGGATTCAAACTGTGGTTGGCCACATGTGGGATCTGGCTCTCTTAACCATGAGGCTAAGGGGTCAGCCCACAAAGTTTCTTTTTTAAAATATTTACCTATGTGAAAAAGATAAATCTGTGTGTGTGTATAAATCAGTAAGTAATTAGTAGTACGGGTGAGAAGCCAGCCGGTGGTATGGTGGTTTAGGCAGCTGGATCCAGACTGTACAATTCCAGTCCCAAACACAGCAGTTTTAAAAACATGCCAGAGGGACAGCAGGGGGTGCAGTGGTTAAGGCACTGGATTCCTACATGCCCAACCACAGTTTGAGTCCCAGACCTGGTGGCTTACTTCCTCACTTTTCCTCCCTCTCTCTCTCTCTCTCTCTGTCTCTTTTTGGTGAGTGGACATGCCCTATAGCAAAATTTTAAATAATAATAATACATTAAATAAAGTAATTCTTTTAAAAAAAAGGAAAGAAAAACATGCTAGGCACATGTGCGTACATGCCCAGAATCCCGGGAGGAGAATGGGAAAGAAGGGATTGCCGCGTGGCCACTCTCCATGGGGAGTACCTCTTCATTTTCCTCCTCTCTTGCTCTCTGCCTGTCTGTCTCCCTCTGGCGAGTACACACAGCCTCTAGTGAAATAATAATAAGTTTTGTTTTTTTTGTTTTTGTTTTTTAAGAAAAGAAAAGAAACAGCACAGAGACTGGAGCTAGGTGAGCAAGGGTGAGAGCAGGAGATGAAGTTAGAGGGGTCACAGCCAGGGCTCTTACAGGCCGTTAGGACTTTGGCTTTTTCATTGAGAGAAATGGTGAGTCGCTGGAGTATTCTATGCAGAGAAATGGCTTAGTCTACTATGTTTAAAAGCTCGTTCTGGGGACCAGCAGGTGGTGTGGTGGTTGAGGTGCTGGACTCCTACATGGCCAACTGCAGTTCAAGTCCTGGACCCGGCAACTTGAAATTCACACTGAGCAGTTGTTCATGTGTACCCAAAATCCCAAGAGGAGAAGAGAAGAGAAGGGATTGAGGCATAGCCATGCCCCTGGAGGGTGATTTCTCACTTTGTTTCTCTCTGTGTCTCTCTCTTTCTCTCCAGTGAGCTTACGCACCCTATAGCAAAAAATTTCTCTAAAGCCTTGTTCTCGGGGGCAGCAGGTGACATGGAGGTTAAGATGCTGGATATGGCTGATCATGGTTCAAGTGCCAGACCTGGCCGCTTGAACATCACACCAGACACATGTGCATTCATGCCCAAATCCCAGGAGAAGAGTAGAGGAGAAAGGCCATCACCCCTGGGGAGTGATTTCTCATTTTCCTTCTCCCTCTCTCTCTCTCTCTCTGGCAAGTGCATGTGCCCTATGGCAAGACCTTTCTAAAAGAAAGGCTTATTCTGGCTGCTGTGCTTACATGGCATGTGGGATGCAGAGTAGAAGCAAAGAAGCCAGTTACAAGTCAGGGTGAGATAATGGGCCAGGCAGAGGGTGTGGAAGCAGCAAGAAATGGACACCTATTCTTAATCTATTTTTAAAATAACAGTAGGGCACAGCTATAGACTGTGTGGTTCAAGTGCTGGCACAGTGGCTTGAGACACACCAGATATGTGTGCGTGCATGCCCCGAATCCCAAAAGGATGGAGACATGGAGGAGAAGGGATCGTGAGGGTTACTTTCTAACCACTCCCCAGCCTGGTCTGTCTCTGGTAAGCACACACTCTCTGGTAAATTAAAGAAAAAAAGAAAAAAAAGAAAAAGAAAAGAAATTTAAAATAAAAGCAAAAGTAAAGAATTTAGCCATAGAACCCAGCAATTCCACACCTAGGTACATATGCCAGAAAATCAAAAACAGGTTTTCTAACAAAAATTCTTAAGTGGGACCAGCAGTTGGTATGGAGGTTAAGGTGGCTGGATCCCACATGGCTAACTACAGTCTAGTCCCAGACCTGTCAGCTTGAAAATCACACCAGGCTCGTGTGCATGCATGCCCAAAGTTCTGAGAGCATGGCCATCCCCCCAAGGGATGATTTCTCTCTCTTTCTCTTTCTGGAAAACTCATGCACCCTATAACAGACTTTAAAAAAAATGTTTATAGAAGTATACAGAACCCAAATCCCCATCAACTGGTGAGCAAATAAATAAAATGCAGCATGGCCATACAGTAGAATGTCATTCAGCCCTAAAGAGGTAGTAAAGTATTATGGGACCAGCAGTTATGTAATGGCTATGTCACTGGACTCCCTTATAGTCGACCCTGGTTCAAGTCCTGGACCCAGCGGCTTAAACTCACGCCAGGCATGTGTGCGGGCCTGGTGTGTGCCAAGATAGCAAGAGGAGAATGGAGGAGAAGGGATTGTGGCGTGACCATCCCCCCGGGGGGTGATTTCTCGCTTTCTGTCTCTCTGTCTGCCTCAGTCCGCCTGGCAAGCGCACGCGCCCTATAGCAAAAACCTCTCCAAAAAAAAACAAAAACGAAAACGAAAAATAAATAAATAAATAAATAAAATATTATTACATGCGACAACATGGATGAACCTTACAAACATTCTGCTAAGCGCAAGATGCCAGACACGAAGGGCCACATAGTCCTTATTCCATGTATGTGAAATGCCTAGAGCAGGAAAACTCATAGAGACGGGAAGCAGTTTGGTGGTTGTCAGGGTTGTGGTGAGAAGGAAACGCTGGATCAGCACACATGGACACAGGTTTCTGTGCGGAGTGGTGAAGACGTCTGAACTAGGTAATAGTGACGGTTTCATTGCACAACATCGTGAGTGACCTGGAAACCACTGGACTGCGAACTTTAAAATGGCAAATTTTATGCAATGTAAATTTTACTTCAATTAAAAGAAAAAGGCAGGACAGGTCTGTGGCCGAGTGGCTAAGGCAACCAGATCCCACATGGCTGACCCCATAGTTCAAGTCTGGGACCCCATGGCTTGAGAACCATGCCAAGTGCATGTGCACACATGCCCCAAATCCTGAAAGGAGTGAAAAATCAAGAAGCAATTGAAAGCTGCTCGTTCTCTATGGGGGTTGGAGACCCTTTCTTCTCTCCCTCTCTCGGTCTTTCTGTCTCTTTCTGGTGAGCACACATGCCCTCTAGCAAAAAAGAAAAATAGGGTTTATTGATGCATTAGACGTGGGGTTGAGGAAAAGAAGGGAGTTAAAAGTGGTAGCTGGAAGGAAGAGGTTGCCATTGCCCAGGATGAAAAAGATTTGGTATGGCAGGTTTGGGAGGAAGATCAGGAGTTAGTTTGGACTTGTGCATGTTAATTAGCTGTACACATTCAGGGTTCAGGAGGAGGTCCAGGCTAGAGAGATTAATTTGGAGTCAACATTGGAACGTGTGCGGCATTTGGCCCTGAGGCTGGACAAGCTCACTGTGTTTGGTGTAGACAAAATGGAAATAAGGTTCTGGGCTGAATCTGCGGTGTTCCAGCATCAAGAGATCAGGGAGAGGGGGAGAAACCCAAAAGGGAAAAAGAAGCAACTACTAACATAGGAGGAGGAAAAAACGACAGAATGTGTTCTCCAGATAACCAAAGGGAGGAGAAAAAGGCAAGGCTGTCCCACTTGTTGAACGCGTCTGATGGACCTACTAAAAGAAGTACCAAAATCAACACGGGGCTTAACAATGTGGAGGTGGCTCCTGACCTTGACAGGGGTTGTTTCAGTGGAGTCATGGGACAATAGCCTGATTCAGAGGAGAAGGGGAGGAGAAGAAAGGTAGACAGTGAGTGCAGAGAATTACTTTGAGTTTAAGAAATCATTGCTGACAGGTGGTTAAGGAGCTGGACTCCCACATGGCCAACCACAGCTCAAGTCCCAGACTTGGCAGCTTGCCTTCTCACTTTTCCTCTCTGTAGCACTCTCTCTCTCTCTGATCAAGTTAAAAATAATAATAATAAATAAAATTTTTTAAAAGGAAATCATTATAAAGTTTTAATGGGAAGTTCTTTAAGGTGGGACATCTGGCAGCATTTTTCCATTATAAGAGGGAGTAAATTGATGATGTGGGGGAAAGAGAAACCTGGACTAATGTCCTTCAGTTGGCAAGAAAGAATGTGACCGGATGCACGAGGAGAGGGTTGAACTTGAACAGCTCGTCTAGAGTAATAAGAGGAAGGCAGGGAGCATGGATACCGATGCCAGTAGTCACATTACGATTGCCAGACGTGATGGGAGCCTAGGGAAATTCTCCTCTGGCTGCATCAGTTTTCTCAGGAGAATAGGAAACGAGGTCAGCTGCTTAGAGGAGGGAGGGAAAATAAATGCCAGGGGATTTAGGAGCAATGGGAGAATGACTAAATGGAGTAAGGGAATGTGGTAAGATGCCAGGCTGCAGAAAGGCATGCTTAAGTGTGAGGTCAGGAATTCACAGTGACTTCATTCAGCGCGGTTGTGATTTCTTCTTTCTTCAGCTGCATTCACTGCACAGGTGTGAACATGAAATAGGCAAAGACCTGGATTTAAGCCACATTGCAATTTTACCAAGCAAGTGTGATAAAGAACATGGCAAGGGATCTGAGCATATACCCAAGGGAATGATTCAAATGATCAGTAATGGGATGCTTGCCAGAAGAGAAGAAATGCTAGGAAGCTGAGAGACAAGGCAAAGTGTAGGTCCTGGAGGTAAAGGTTGGGAGTCAAGATCAAAGGATTATGGGTATCCAGTTATCAGAAGGAGTAAGCTTGGAAGAGTTGAAGCAGTGGCCAGAGGTGACATGCATGAAACTGAGATAATGAAAAAATCAAAATGATTGGTCATGACAAGTTTCAGAGTATGAGCAGGGAAGACTGGGAGAAAGGTCACAAAAGGAAAGGAGGTCAAAGAACTAAGAGGACAGGATGTTGGAAGGATCAACTACGTACATAATGAAATCACTAAGAATTAATTAGGAGATGGAATGACAGTGCAACAGAGGCTAAAAGCTTCTAGAAATGCAGGTGAGTGGCTCAAGGATCAGTAATGATTCCTACTAGGAGTATTAGTACCTCTAAGTCCAGCTGTTGTAGTAGAAGAGGCAGAAAGATCAGTGTTCTCAGAGGAGAAAGAATTTCTATTAGAGCAATAAAGAAAAGTAATCATTAAAGAAGAGGTCAAATGTAGAGGGCATTC
>NW_006159712.1:3475747-3482438 GCF_000334495.1 Tupaia belangeri chinensis | reverse complement strand
TGATGACAAATATGAATTTCAGAGGGCCCAATGGTAGTATTTCAGGGGTTAAGAAGAGGTGGACTTGGGTCAAGAAAGACGTTAGAGCACAGGGCGGGAGGCATGGTCTTGGGATGCCTGTTACAAACAAGGATGAAGAACACAATGAGGTCAGTTTTCCTGGACTCCAGGCCAGTGGTGTCAGTGAAGATATGAGTGTTTCAAGAGACAGATGTCCATGATTCCCTATTGATCACTATGGAAGGAGGCCTAGGGGAGGCAGGCATATTCTGAGAAATGGGACTATTCAGCAGAGACCAGGACATGTGGAGCAGATGGTATAATTCTTCCCAATGTAAGGCCCTCGATACTGACCTCTGGCAAAGGGTCTTACTCTGAGCTTGCAGTACCCTCTGTTAGCCTCTTTGTGAACATTAGGAAGCCTGGAGAAAATGGGTTTCAGGAGCCAGAATACTTTGCACATTCCATCATGTCCAGCTCTTGAAGACACCATTCCATGGAGAGCCAGTCTTGATGCAGCACTCCTAGTCCAAATGTCCTGCACAATGGTAATAGGTATCACTCACCCCCTCTAGCTGATCATTATATCTCTAGTTTCTAAAGCATCGCCCGGCCTGTAAGAGATGCTCCCGTAAATACTTGCCCAATGAAAGAGTTCTTATTTATTGAGTGGTCCATGCACCCAGATACTGTGGAAATTTACATGGATTTTTCTCCTTTGATCTTCACTACAACCCAATGAGATTGGTGCAGTTGTTGTCCCAATTTATATCTGAGGAACCTGTGGGTTAGAAAGGAGTGGAGGCTTGCCCAAGGCCACACAACAGCAAGAGAGTTAGAAGCTAGATCTATCTGATTCCAGCACTGGCCTTCTTTATCTCTCCATGGTGGTTTTCCTCTGTCCATCTTTGGAAAGACATCTACATCCTAAATCCCATGTAAAGAAGCTCTGAGTCTGGACCCAGGAGCCACTCACAAGCTCTTGCCTCCCTCTCATGATGGGCCCCACACCAACTCCCCATTATATTTTGTTCTTTCTCCAAGATCCTCTGATGCTTTCCATCTGCCATAATTTCAGAAATATTTATTTTTGTTTCCATCATAGATGTGAAAAGCTGGCTTGTGATGTTTGGATTTCAGCTTAGCAACATAATTCCTGGCTTCCCAAGAGCCAAAATGTATTTCGTGCCTCCTCCCTATGAATTGTCAGAGAGTCAAGCAAGTGAGAATGGACAGGTAAGCAGAGGTTCCTGCCAAGAATCTGAATGAGTATCATCAGTCACTTTGTGAATAGAGCTGCGTGGGAGCCAAGGGCATGTCAGTGGAGGAAAGCATTCGAGCTGGGTATAAAAGGTACAGGAAACAGTGGGTCTTCCCAGGAAAGCAAATGTCAGTGTTGTCACCTGACTGGTGCAGCACATGTTTCTTCCCAACCTCGATTATTACCTTAATTGTGATATCATTATCTGTTCAGTATATATCCTCGAGTCACTCCTTGATTAACAACAGCTCAGAGAAATCTAGCAGCAACCTACCATCTGCACTGCCTATAAGATCATCACCCTTTCGGCTTTTATGGGATGTAATAAAACTATGGTTTGCAGTTTCTATCCCATTAAAGAACATTTTTATGCCCCACATAAAACCTCAGTGCTTTATGGCCCAAATGTATACAGATTGAGTTTTCAGAACATAATTTGTGCTCGGGTCTTTCTGTGATGACTAAAGGGTGGTCAGTTTCAATCTGGGTGCAGCCGAGTCCTCTGCCACAATTGGACAAGAATCAGTGTGCATATAACCCTGCTACAGAACCGGCGCCCAGCGCTGTCGAAGTCTGCAAGGTCTCAGCTGCTCTGAATAATTGTCCAGATTGTGTAACTACAGAGAGGAAAGGAGGAGATGCTGGGTAATTGAGAACAGCGTTCTCTCAGCCCTGCCCCTTGGGGACCACTCAGTGGATGAATAGCCATCATTTCTCTCATTTATCTAAGTGCCGTTACCTCCCGAACACAGCCTCTTCCATTATCCCAGCCTGTCCCCCAACCACCAATTGAGACAAGTTGTAATTTGTGAGTGGAGAACTCAAGGCCAAGGAGATAATGGTGATTTCATCCCTCTGCAGAACCAGGGCTAGGATCCAAAGCAACTGACTCAAAGCTGGGAGATATTCCCTCTGGCCCTCGAAACCCAAATCTCTCAGCCCAGTGCTTCTCAAACGTTAATATGCATAAAAATCTCCTAGGGTATCTTGTTAACATGCAGCTTCTGACCTCGTATTGATAGTTCTGGAGTGAGGCGTGAGACTGCTTTTCTAACAGGCAGGTCCTGGAGATTCCTCTGCTGCCAGCTATACGTTGAGCAGCAAGGTCATAACCCAAGAAAGTTAATGAATATCCAGGGCATTGGCCTCAAAGAAATCTAGGTTACAGGGGCAGAGTTCAAACAAGCACGCTGCCCTTCAGGTCAGGATATTTCCGGGTCTGAAGTGTGGCAGGCAGCTGCCAGGCCATCAGAGTGTAGAGCGACTCTCTTCTCCAACAAGGGCTGGACATGGTAAGTGCATGGGTCTGGGTGCAGATGCTGGCAAGGTAGGGACCTTCTTTATCATCTGTTTAGTTAGTGGCATCTTTACAATGTGGGCAGGTCATACCATCAAGCACTGGTAACCAGCCAGTCTTCCCTAGTTCCACAGGTGGGACTGTATCAGCTCGTGTCAGTACAGACACAACACGAGTCCTTGCAGGGGTGTGCCAAGCATTTCCCTTTCTGACTTTCTGTAATAGTCTGCCCATCCCGCTGCCCAGCCTAGGCCATCTCCTCAGCTTCCTCTGTTTTCTTATACCCACAGCTCATTACAGGTGTCCAACAGACAACGGAGAGACATAACCAGGCCTTCCTGGCCCTGGAAGGGCAGGTCATTGCTAAAAAGCTCCACGCCCACATCCGAGAGAAAGCAGGCCACTGGTTTGCCACCACCACGCCCATCATTGGCAAAGGCATCATGTTTGCCATCAAAGAAGGACGGGTGACCACCGGCGTGTCCAGCATCGCCAGCGAGGACAGCCGCAAGGTGGCATCGGTGCTGAACAATGCCTTCTACCTGGACAAGATGCACTACAGCATCGAGGGCAAGGACACCCACTACTTTGTGAAGATCGGTTCGGCCGACAGTGACCTGGTCACGCTGGGCACCACCATCGGCCGCAAGGTGCTGGAGAGCGGGGTGAACGTGACCGTGTCACAGCCCACGCTGCTGGTCAACGGCAGGACTCGAAGGTTCACCAACATTGAGTTCCAGTACTCCACGCTTCTGCTCAGCATCCGCTATGGGCTCACCCCCGACACCCTGGATGAAGAGAAGGCCCGAGTCCTGGACCAGGCGAGACAGAGGGCCCTGGGCACCGCCTGGGCCAAAGAGCAGCAGAAAGTCAGGGACGGCAGAGAGGGGAGCCGCCTGTGGACTGAGGGCGAGAAGCAGCAGCTCCTGAGCACGGGGCGGGTGCAAGGTTACGAGGGCTATTACGTGCTTCCCGTGGAGCAATACCCAGAGCTTGCAGACAGTAGCAGCAACATCCAGTTTTTAAGACAGAATGAGATGGGAAAGAGGTAACAAAATTATCTGCTGCCATCCCTTGTCCGGATGGCTCAGCAGGAGTAACTGTTATCTCCTCTCCTAAGGAGATGAAGACCTAACAGGGGCATTGAGGCTGGGCTGCTTCAGGACGCCAAGTGGCAAGAAAGCTCACATTTTTTGAGTTCAAATGCTACTGTTCGAGCGAGAAGTCCCTCATCCTGAAGTAGACTAAAGCCCGGCTGAAAATTCCGAGGAAAAACAAAACAAACGAATGAATGAACACACACACAACATATTTCAAGTTCCCCTAAAATATGGCCCACTTGTTCTGGGTCTTACACGAAAAAGAGACGCAAAGAGTCCGAAAGGAACAGAAGAACACAAACACAAAAGCAAACAAGAACACAAACAAAGCAAAACAAACACACCGACTGAGAATCAAAGAAATGAAGACGAGAAGGCCTCATATCCTATTACCTCACTCATCACACGTGAGCGACAGGCAGACACCCAAGAGGGCCGGTGTCGCCAGACCAGCTGAGGACAACGAATCAGACTGCTTGTTGGACAAACACTTCAGACGTTTTCGTTTAAGCAAATACAGGTGCATTTAAAACACGACTTCGGGGTGATTTGTGTGCAGCGCCTGGGGAGGGGGGGGTACAAGTGGAGGAGTGAGCACTGGAAATACTTTTTAAAGAAAAAAAAAACAAAACAAAAACAACAAAAAAAAAACACAAGAAAAAAAGAAATTCCTATCAAAAAATGAAAGTGAAATAATACCGTCCAGCACTTAACTCTCAGGACCCAACTTAGTCTGGCCTGAGCTAATTTATTTGAGCGCAGAGTGTAAAATTTAATTCAAAATGGTGGCTATACTCACTACAGATAAATTTCATACTCTTTTGTCTTTGGAGATTCCATTGTGGACAGTAATACGCAGTTACAGGGTGTAGTCTGTTTAGATTCCGTAGTTCGTGGGTATCAGTTGCGGTAGAGGTGCAGCCTTGTGACAACTCTTTTGCTAACAGGTACCACTTCCGATCACCCTGTACATACATAAGCCGCAAGGCACAATCACTGTTTCAGATTTAAAATTATTAGTGTGTTTGTTTGGTCCAGAAACTGAGACAATCACATGACAGTCACCACGAATACATGTATGAATTGTTCATCGAGTTTTTATATTAATTTTAATTTGCTGCTAAGCAAAGACTAGGGACAGGCAAAGATAATTTATGGCAAAGTGTTTAAATTGTTTATACATAAATAAAGTCTCTAAAACTCCTGTGGATACTGGTCTTCTATGGAAATGCTTCTTTTTTTTTTTAAGTTTATCCACTTATTTCTTTTTAAAAAAAAATTTATTTTATTTGACTTTATATATATATGTTTATTTATTTATTTATTTATTATAATTTGACCACAAAGGGACAGAGTGAGAGAGAGTAGGAAAGTGAGAAAGCAAGCCACCAGGTTGAGGACTCAAACCATGGTCAGCCATGTAAAGTGTAGTGCCCCTAACCACCACGCCACCTGCTGGCCCCTATTCATTCATTTCTTTCACAAGCAAGAAAGAAAAGAAAAGAGAGAGAGCACCCTTAACAGGGTGTTGATATGAAGATCCACCCCCAGTTCTGCCAGCTCTGGATCCTGGGTAAGCAGGTGCCTGGCATATTCAGGGAAGTCTCTGAGCTTGAACCAGGAATCTGCCTGGGTAGGATTGCCTTTCAGGATTTACCCTCAGGCCTATCTTTTTCAATTTTATTTTATTTTTCTAAATTTGCTATAGGGCACATGCACTCTCCAGACACAGAACAGGGGCAGAGGCAGTGAGAAAGCAAGTCACGAGGTCCAGGACTCAAACCACGGTTGGCTCTGTGGAAGTCTAGCACCTTAACCACCACACCACTTGCTGGCCCCCAGGCCTACCTTTTTAAAGAGAAAATTTTTAAAAAACTAGACCTCACTTTATCACGATCCTCCTGTTTCAGCCCCCTGAGTTACTGGGACTACAGGTATGTATCAGCTGGGATTTTAGGGTGGGCTGGGACTAGAACCTGGGAGTCCTGTGTGGCCTCAGCCTGCCACATAAGCATCAGTCAGTGCATGCTATCACGCCGGGGCCTGTGGAAATGATTTGAGATGAGGAAAAGGCAGTGTTGCAGAGAAAAGGCAGTTGTTGGGACACTCAGAGGCTGGGCCGGTATTTCGAACACTTGGAAGAGCTTTTCCTCGAGTACCTCAGTGCTCCCCAAAAAGCCTTCATCACTTCAGCTATCTTTACCTGCACTCACAGCCCCCTCTCTGCATGGAACAGAAGTGAGAGTGTCTGGGCCTGGTGTGGATGGGCAGTGAGGACCCTCAGCCTGCCATACATGGATGGGACAGTCAGGCCTCTCCTTGCCACCACGTTCTAGTTCTGGGAGACGCTGGCGGGAAATGGAGAGGAGACACGGCCTGCACTGGGAGGCGTGTGTGTGCAACATGGCTCCGTGTGAGCGTGCAAGTCTGCATTCTTTCTGCCAGGTTAAAATCAGCGTTCCTTGAATCTTGCACACTTGGGGCAACCCAAATAAAAGCACGCTGGGTTCGGATGAATTTTTGGTTTACCCCACTCCTTCAACCTAGTTAGAATAGTAACGTCACTATTAGCATTTATTGGTGCTTGCTTGCCGCTAAAAGCTCTGCATGCAATATTTTCACTTACTGCTCACCTTGCATTCACTCGACATTTTGCTAAGCATTTGCCACACGGAGGGACCTGGAGACAAGAAGAGTGAGTAGACACAAATATGGACCTCGCTTCATGGCACCCCTGGGCAGGAGGGTGTACAGACGGTATTCAAAGTCCCACTGAGAAGTAATGACGGTGTTAAGTGCCAAGAAGGGCTTACAGGGACCAGCAGATGGTGTAGTGGTTATGTCACTGGACTCCCATGTAGTTGACTGCAGTTCGAGTCCCAGACCTGGTAGCTTAAAACTCATACCAGTTGTATGTGTATGCATGCCTAAAATCCTGAGAGGAGAAGGGATTGCAGCATGACCATCCCCCCTGGGGGGGGGAGTGATTTCTCTATTTCTGTCTCTCTGGTGAGCACATGCACCCTATAGCAG
>NW_006159712.1:3467583-3475698 GCF_000334495.1 Tupaia belangeri chinensis | reverse complement strand
CTTCGAAAAAAAAAAAAAAAAAAAAGATGGGGCCAGCAGGTGGCATGGTGGTTAAAGTGTTGGATTCCCACATGGCTGACCATGGTTCAAGTCCTGAACCTGGCGGCTTGCATTCTTTCTCTCTGGTGAGTACATGAGCTTTGTCACAAACTAAAAAGAATAATAATGATAAATAAAATTAGATAAATAATTATTTTTTAAAAATGAAAAGGGTTTGTGAAACTATGGAAGCACATGGTTGGGGGTTGACCTCGGCTGAGAGGGCCAGAGGTTGCTGGGGTCTGAAAATGAAGGAGAGGTTAGCAGGTGGAGAGAAGGAAAAGCATTCCAGACCCGGGGGCTCTGAGCAAAGGGACGGTGCCGGAGGGGCAGAGTCAATGGGGAAATGGAAGCTAGCCAGTCGGGCCGAACACAGAAGAGGGTGGCAGGGTTCAGAAGACATACGGGTTAGAGGTGGATTTTGTTTCACCATAAAAGCAACTAGTTTGGAACATTTTTGTTGTAATTTCAACAAGCAGTTTTAGTTTTAATCTCCTAAACAAGTGTTTTGGATGCAGTATGGACGCAGGCAGGGGGCACCAGCGTGGTCACCCATGAGATGAACAGAGAGGCTGGGGCCCATCGACCTCAGATAAAGGTCCTCGAGACTACAGGACACGGGTGAGTGGACGGATTCCAAGGGCAAGCTCCTTTTCATTCATGTTGCAGGGGAGGAAACAGGCCAAACAACCCCAGCCAGTGAGTGGTGGGTCCAATTCAAGCCCGTGGGCTGATTTCCAAGCCTCTCCAAGAAGCGCGGGAGGCCATCACAGTGACACCGTCCTCATGCCGTCATCCCTGCTACACCAGGTCGTCCAGCCAGGCCAGGGCAGAGTTCACATGTGGAAGGGAGGGAGAGGCAGGGCCGGCCTGCTATCTGCCAGGGATCAGGCCTCACAAGCCCCATCAGACTCATTGGCTGAGCTGGCTGCAGTTTGTAAAGCAAACGGGGTAACAAAAGTAGCCCGGACAACTGCCCTCTCAGAGCGTGCATGGACAGGCTGCCTCCCCGGGAGTGGGAGGCCGGAGACAGCTCCTCCCATGTGCTGTGGTCCAGACACTGCCTGGCTTGTTGAATCTGGCTACTATCGGGACCTCCAGGCGCCATGACGGCCCAGATCCTGATGCAGTGAGAACTTAGAGGTGTGAGCCTCGTGCTGTGTCTCGCTGGGCTGGGTACAGTCAATGGGGCTCACCAAGACCCAGAGCTGACCCCAGATCAGAACCCATGGGAGCTCACTGGGCCCAGAGCTTCTCTGCCCCATCCAGCCTCTTGGGTGGCAAGTAGACTCAAGGGGCTGGGCACGTAGTGTGTCACAAAGGGAAGCCCTGTCCCCAGAATGTCACCGGGCCCCGAAACCCCTCTTGGTCAACCATCTTTGAGTTATCCATGAGATTCCCATTATGCCCTGGCCAACCCAGCCCCTACTCCACACCCTACAAACACGTACTATGGGAGAGGGAAACGGCCACAGGTGAAAATCCTCCCCTGCCTTCCCTCAGCCAGCCCTGGGATGACCAGGACAGACTGACACAGAACTCTGGGAAGGCAGGATGGCCTAGGGGTTAATCACGATTCTGTACCCTGAAATCAGCCTGCCCGAGGACAAAGTCCGACTCTCCCACTCCCCTTTATGAGAGAGACCCAATCTAAGCACAGGGAAGCTAAGTGCTCACTTGTGACAGTCCCTGTGGGGCTGGGGTGAGGACGGCTGATGTGATGGTTACAAGCAGCACTGCGTGTACGGTTGGCACCGCGGTAAGTACCCTACAGATGTTCATTCTTGGTGCTCGCAAATCTGTCCAAGCATAGGTGTTTCACTGTTGTTTTCTTCATTTAGAATACAGTATGTGTGCACACACAGAAGAGGAAAAGAGAGAGAAGGGTCCACAGGGTCTGGTCATGCCTCTTCCTTCATCTCCCAACCCTTCGACTCGTGCGTGTTTCGGGCTGACCGGGCCAGGTATTCGAACTGCAGTTGCCATGTGATCCAGCCTCTCTCAAGCCATGTGTTACCGCTGCACCACGGAGCCAGTCCTGTACCCAGAGTTCCTACGAGTGGAAATGAAGCCATTACAGGGGGAGAGAGTTTTAGCCCAAGGACTGGAGGGAGGATGGAGGAGGGCCTTCCCTCAAACCCCACCCCGTGCAGCTGCCTCCTCTCTACCAGGCCCAGGGAACTTGAGCAAGTTCAAGCTTCCAGTGTGCGACCCTTGTTCACAGACCCAAGGGCTTTTGAGAAAGGATGACACTGGGACCAGCAGTGGACATAATGACTGTGTCGCTGGACTCCCATGTAGTCAATCACGGTTTGAGTCCCGGACCTGGTGACTTAAACTCACGCCAGGCACGTGCGCGTGCGTGCCCAAGATCCTGAGAGGAGAATGGAGGAGAAGGGATTGCGGCGTGGCCAACCCCCTTAGAGGATGATTTCTCGCTTCTGTCTCTCTGTCTCTCTCTGTGTTCCTGGCGAGCACACGCGCCCTTTAGCAAAATCCTCTCCAAAAAGAAAAAGAAAAAAGAAAGGATGACACTTAGAGGTTGCGGGCCTCGGCACCATGAAGACTGGCTGTGGGGGTGGGAGACATCCGTCAGGCATTCAGCATTCGCAGTCACTGAGCATGGGTCTGCCAGAGGCTGGGAGTACAAACACAGATAAGATGCAGTCCCAAACCTCGTGGTCTGAGGGCTGAGACACTCAGCCCATCCCTGGGGCAGCCTGAGGCGGGCAGCACTTCAGCTGAGCACCGACAGGTAAGAGAAAGCCAGGCAGGACAGGGGAGAGTCGTCCCAGGTGCTACAGGAGTGAGGTTAACCGTGCTAATAGGTGAGAAGGTCAGAAAGGCCGCACACGGATGGAGAGGTAATCAGGGCCCCTGGGAGCTTTCTATGACACGCTGGAACAGGCCGATGACCTCGGGGTCTTCAGGGGAGTGGTCTGATCATGGGCCGTTGTGGAAGCTCCCAGGTGACTTCGTTTGCAGTCAGAAGGGAGCCGCCGTGGCTGGAGCTTAGCAGGCGGGGCGTGCTCTGAGAGGAGGCTCATCTGGGCAAACGAGGCAGGCAAGGAAATCCGGCCAGGAGCTGGGCTGCAGGACACTGAGAAGGTAAGTGGGGTTCTGGTAAAGGGGTAGACACATGATGAGGGCATCGCTCAGTTAGCAAGGTGGAGGGAGAAGAGAGACAGGCCAGCGCCAGGGAGATTCTACAACAGCCCGGATGAAGAAAGCGGGGCCATGAGCATGCGGGAGCACCCCTCTCCAGGTTTAGATGTGGCAAGTGAGGACAAGGTTCTGGAACTTCCTCAGAGTTGGGGACAGTGTCTGCACAGGGTGGAACACCAAAGGCAAGGCCCCATCCAAGAAGCTCTCTGTAGGGCCAGTAGGTGGCATGGTGGTTAAGGTGCTAGACTCCCACATGGCTGACTGTGGTTCAAGTCCTGGACCTAGCAGCTTGCTTTCTCACTTTCCCTCTCCTTTCTCTCTCTCTCTCTCTCTTGCAAATTAAAATAAGAATAGTAATAATAGGGAGCCAGCAGTTAGCATAATGGCTATGTCGCTGGACTCCCACATAGTCAACCGCGGTTCGTGTCCCGGACCCGGTGGCTTAAAACTCACACCAGGCGCGTGCGCGCCCAAGATCCCAAGAGGAGAATGGAGGAGAGGAGAAGGGATTGCGGCGTGACCATCCCCCCTGGGGGGTGATTTCTCGCTTTCTGTCTCTATGTCTCTCTCTGTCTGTCTGGTGAGCGCATGCGCCCTATAGCGAAAACCTCTAAAAAAAAAGACTAGTAATGATCAATTTTTTTAAATAAACAATTCTTTAAAATAATTTTTTGAGAGGTTTTTGCTATAGGGCATGTGCGCTTGCCAGAAAGACAGAGACAGAGAGACAGAAAGCGAGAAATCACCCCCCAGAGGGGATGGCCCTGCCGCAATCCCTTCTCCATTCTCCTGTCGGGATCTTGGGTACTCACGCATATGCGCCTGGCGTGCTTTTTTTTCTTGCCTGGCGTGATTTTCTTTCTTTCTTTCTTTCTTTTTTTTGGAGAGGTTTTTGCTTTAGGGCGCGTGCGCTCACCAGACAGACAGAGAAAGACAGAGAGATAGAAAGCGAGAAATCAACCCCCCAGGGGGGATGGCCACGCCGCAATCCCTTCTCCTCCATTCTCCTGTCGGGATCTTGGGCACGCACACACCTGTGCCCGGCATGAGTTTTAAGCCTCCGGGTCCAGGACGCAACCCACTGTCGACTACGTGGGAGTCCAGTGACATAGCCATTACACCAACTGCTGGTCCCTTTAAAAACTTTTTTTAAATCATGTCTTTTTTTTTTTTTTGGAGAGGTTTTTGCTATAGGGCGCGTGCGCTCGCCAGACAGACAGAGAGAGACATAGAGACAGAAAGCGAGAAATCACCCTCAGAGGGGATGGTCATGCCGCAATCCCTTCTCCTCCATTCTCCTTTCGGGATCTTGGTCACGCACGCACACGTGCCCGGCATGAGTTTAAAGCCACCGGGTGCAGGACGTGAACCGCGGTCAACTATGTGGGAGTCCAGCAACATAGCCATTACGCTAACTGCTGGTTCCCTAAATCATGTCTTTAAAAGAAAATAGCTGTCTGCAGGTCTTACACCAACCCAGTCCCCACCACAGGTAAAAGCATACCATGCTGAGGGGAGGACTCAAGGAGAAGCCTAACCTGGGATCCTTGACAGTCCAAGTAGCAAGTCCCAGGAGAGTGGCCCAGCCCCGCCTTCCATCCCGAGGCAGCTGGGCACCCTCACACTCTCCCTGCAGCACCACAGCCTGGCACCACGGCTGCGGAGGTGAGGCACAGCGGGCCAGAGGAAAGGCTGCACTAGCTCGCCTCTCCTCCCTGCCGCCTTCATCTGCTCCCAGACACCCCACCTTCCTAAGCCCGCATCGCCCACGGTAAATGTTTCATCTCCTGTTTAGCCACAAGGTGGCAGCCTTTCCCATAAAATCCTCCAGGAGTTGGGCCTGAGTCTGAGGCACCCTCTGGGAAGACAGAGAGCCCAGAGGGAAGGCGAAGAAAGCCCAGGCCCAGGGGAGAGGTCCCAGACAGCGGTCCCTGGGGCGGTTCCTGAGAGCAAGATTCCTAAAGACACCTGCCTAGGAACAGCGAGATTCCAAACCCACTCCTCCATTTAAGGCTCAGATAGACGTCCACAGGTACCACCGTCCTGAGCCTCACTGTCCTCATTTGAAACTAGCGATAGGAATACCTAGTGCACAGGATTACTCGGAAAGACCAGCAGAAACTCCATGCCGCGTGCTGGGCATGCTCCGCTCTTAGTCTGGGTGCACGGAGTAGTGAGCTGTTATCGACAGAAAGGAGGAGGAGGAGGGGGACGTTTTCGGATTGTGGTGTTTGGAATCCATGCCCCTCCTCAAAAAAAAGTTTTAAAAACTTCACTTTAAATCCTAGCCGCTCACCTCTGGCTACCCCTGGGCGCCTTCCTAATCCCGAAGCCTTGGTTTCCTCCCCTGGGAAATGGGTATGACGCCATCTCGCAGGGCTGGAACAGCCTGCCTTGGGGAGTGGTTCTTGCTAACACTGTTGGTATTCTTGGCCTTCAGAGACACTGAAGATGGGGCCCCATCCTAAGCTCAAACCATTAAATAGTAGAGAACTCCACTGTTCACCCACCCTCCCTCCACAGAAGCCACGGAATGCAGTGAGTCCCTGCTCCCCTAAAGGCCCCAGGCAGAGAAGCAATGCCTATGCCCTCAGGGAACCTTCTATCCAAGGCCATTCTTTCAAAGATAACACAATGTGCCAGCCATGGGCGTGGTTGTTAGTGCAACTGGATCCCACATGGCCAACTTCACTGTTCGAGTCCTGGACCCGGCAGCTTTAAAAACAGGCTCTGTGTTTGTGTGTGTCTGCCCCAAATCCTGAGAAAATGTAGGAGAAGGGATTGTGGTGTAGCCATCTCTTCAGGGGGCTGCTTTCTCACTTCATGCCTGCCTCTCTCTCCCTCTCTCTCCTCTCTCTCTCTCTTTCTCTCTCTCTCACAATCACACCTCCCTATAGCAAAGCAAACAAACAAACAAAAAACTGAATTAAGAATACTCTGTGGCAGGACTAGCAGTTGGCATAATGGCTATGTCGCTGGGCTCCCATGTGGTCAACCTCAGTTCGAGTCCCTGACCTGGTGGCTTAAACTCACGCCAGGAGCATGTGCGTGCATGCCCAAGATCCCAAGAAGATAATGGAGGAGAAGGGATTGCAATGTGGCCATTCCCGCAGGGGGTGATTTCTCACTTACTGTCTCTCTCTCTCTTCCTGGTGAACATATGTGCCCTATAGCAAAAACCTCTTCAAAAAAAAAAAAGTATCCTATGGCTGGGGCCAGCAGGTGGCACGGTGGTTAAGGCTCTGGACTCTCCTACATGGCTGACCATGGTTCGAGTCCATGGTTCTATGGCTTGCTTTCTCTCTCTCTCTCTCTCTCTGTGTCACTCTCTGGTCAAATTAAAGTAAATGAATGAATAAAGTTAAATAAATAATTCTTTTATAAAAAAAAAAAAAAGAATACTCTGGCCCCTGTGGCTCTCTGCCTGGCTCTCCTCGCTCCTTGTGCGTGTCATGGAGGTAGGAGACGGCCACCTGTTACCTTGACCAGCCCCACAACCCTCTCCAGGGCGCCAGGGTCCCCAGCCCTCAGCACAAAACCAAACGTCCTTCACCCCTCACCGCCTAGCTTTGGTGGTGCACAGGGACGCATTCCTCTCCACCCTGTCACCTCCCCTCTTTGCTTCGCTGTCCCTTCCAATGGCTCTCCACTCTGGGCCCCTCCTCCCCCGAGCCAAGTCCAGGGGCAGTAACCGTAATCTGCTTACAGTTTTGCATTCAGAAAACCCTCCCACCCAAAGCAATTGTTGTGATCTGGACATCCCAGCCACTCGGTGAGGCAGGAGCAGAGACAGCCGTGGCTGGGAGAGGTCACACAGCAGAACTGGCCCCTCAGAGCCGACCTTTCTCATCTAGCAGCCTGTTACGTCCACTCCCAGCCAGGCCTCAGCAACCTTGCCTCTCTTATCTCAGCCAAATACATGGTGATTTTATTCTAAAGCAGGAGCTCCGGTGGAAGGACTCCGCCCCACTGTCTGTAAGGCAGCCTCGCCAGCGTTTATGGACCATCTGCAGAGACGGAGACGGCTGCAAGGAGAAGGTGAGCACAGGCCGCCTTCTGCCCTCAAGGGGCCTCGCTGTATTAACCAGGAGACCTGCAGGGTAAGTGACAGAACCCCAGCTCACAGCAACCGTGGGGGCGTCCAAAGGCATGCTGACTTCAGACTCCGCTGGATTCAGAGGCTCTAAGGAAGTCCACAGTGTGCTTTTTTTTTTTTTTAAGTTTCTTTCTTCCCTCCATGAGCTAGAGAGACAGAAAGACAGGCAACCCTAAGGCTCCTCACACTGCTCTCCACGCCCAACTTGAGCCACCCCACCCCCTCCCCATCATGAGCACTGGCATGTCCAGGGAGGTCCCTGCACACGAACCCGGGCCCTCCCATGTGGGTCAGCTTTGCAGAGCGTTGTGTTCTGCTCTTGTGCCACTCCATCCCCCCAACGCACTGTCTCTGCCCTACCTCAGTCCTGCTTCCCCGGTGGGTTTACTCCACGCGTGCAAAACATGGTGCTCACAGCACCTGTGGAGGCAGCAGAGCCCTCCCTTCACCAAACAGAAGACACTGCACTTCCCTAAACCCCGGCAGCACTTCCAGGGCCAAAACTAGTGGAAAGGACGTCCCCGAGGGAGAAAACTGCCTGACGACGCCCCTAGCTGACACGTGTCACCCTCTGTCCATTCTGTGCACAAGCAGTGCCCAACAGGTCTATGTGCTCAGGAGACAAAGCCAGAAGCTAGGGGTACAAGGACGAGCAGACCCCAGCCAGCTCGGAGTTTGGGGGTACACCAACAAGCAAATTAGCCATGCAATGCGGGAAAGTTCAGGAGAGCACTGGGAGGCGATGAGACACGGGACGGGCAGCTGGTCGCGCGTCGATGGGGATTTGGTGGAAAAGACAGACAGGGGCCCGTTGG
>NW_006159712.1:3448085-3466432 GCF_000334495.1 Tupaia belangeri chinensis | reverse complement strand
CTGCCGCTGGCTGGGGTGTGTCGGTTCTTGCAGCTGTGAGGTGAGGTGTGCTGAGCAGCCTGAGGCCGAGGCCATGGAGGTTCGGTATGACAGGGTATGGGCCAGGAAAAGGCGTGGCCTGTGGAGTGAGCCCAGGAATGTGCTACAGATCCGGAGGCGCAGGGTGTGATGCACAGGGTCCATGTACCGTCCTGTAGGTGTGTGTGTTCCCATGTGCAGAGAAGCACTCAGTGTCTGCCTGCATGTTTGTGCATGGGCACAGGTATTTACAGCGTGAGCTACCTGCAGGAAGAATGTGTGTGCGCGCACACACACATGTGTGTAAAACACAATGCAAGTGCCAGGATCATGCCCAATGTGGGCTTCGAGGAGGGGTGTGTGGGTGTGAAGATGCTGGGTGTGAGGGAAGGGGTAGTGCAGAGTGTGAAGGGTGCAGACAGACGTGCATGGCGTGCAGCTGGTGGAAATGTCAGCACAGTGGGACGTGCAGGATGGCGTGTCCAGGAACACTGCAGCAGGCGATCAGCGGAGGCTTCTCCTTCTCACTATGCACATGTCTCTCAGCACCCTGGAGAGAGGGGGACTGAGGGGGAACACGCTCGACCTGTGGAAATACTATGTATAGAAGAGTGCAACAGAAGGGCTACTTTTATCCTTCGTCCTCTGGCATCCTTACATGGGACATGTTTCAGCCTGTTCCCAACCTTGGCAAAATGGTTCTTAGCATGAGCTGTGGGGTCCATGATTGGAGTTTGAGACCTGTTTTACCAAGTGCTTGCTACAAACCTTGGGCAAACCTTAAACCGCGCTATGACCCAGTTTCCTCATCGGTGAAATGGGGAGAAGCAAGGTCACCCACCTCCTGTGGTGGTGACGAAAGTCGCAGGAGCCCTGGGGTGCAGCACTGGCATGGAGGGGGCACGCCCCCACATGAAGCTCCCATATGTTAGCTTCGCACTGACTGTGAGGGCGCAGGAAGCCCTCGGGCACCAGCTCAGAGGTTCCTGCCGATAGGAACCTGCAGGAGTGCAGAATCAGTCGGGAAGGCTCCTTCCCCATCTTTGCCCCCCACTGCCCTCAGTCTTGCCTCTCGGGAACCGGCCAAGCAGAAGGACAGAAGCCAGCGCATCGAGGAGTAAGATTTGCAGTCAGAGGTGTGGCCACGGGTGAAGGGGCATGGGGAGCTGGGACAGAAGCAAAGTTGAAGCCATTTGACACCCACAGACTGAGGCTCTAAGAGCTGAGGTGGGGTGCCAGCAGATAATGTAGCGGTTACATCACCAGAATCCTACGTAGCTGACTGTGGTTCAAGTCCCGGACCTGGTGGCTTGAAACACACCAGGCACATGTGTGTGTGTGTGTGTGTGCATGTGTGCCCAGGTCTTGGGAGGATAAGGAAGAGAAGGGATTACAGTGTGGCCGTCTGCCCTGGGAGGTGATTTCTCACTTCCCCTCTCGCTGCCTCTGATTCTCTCTCTAGTGAGTGCACACGCCCTAAGGCAAAAACCTTCCCCCCAAAAAAAGAGCTGAGACAGAGGCAGGTAGGCAAGCCCGTCTCCGCCAATGACTAGGGCAGGCCCTCCGCACTGCTTGCAGTCTTCCCCAGGGCCCCCTCCATGTGGAACCTGCTCCGGCACGGGTGCCGGAACCCACTCTCAGGACCGACAGGCATCTCTTCCCAACCCAGAAGTTGGTGACATCACAGTGGGAGCTTGAAATCGGCCATGGTGGGATTATTTGCACCGTGGGAATTGGCCAGTTTTCATGAAACTGGCAGGTTCAGGTAAAAGGATACAACAGAGCATAGAACTGTCAGGGCCAGCAGGTGGCGTGGTGGTTGAGGTACTGGATCCCACATGGCTGGCAGTAGTTCAAGTCCTGAATCCAGTGGCTTTGAAAGCACACTGGGCACATGTACGCATCCCAAAATTCCGTGAGGAGACTAGAGTCACCCATGGGGGGTGATTTCTCACTTTCCTTCTCTTTCTGTCTGTCTCTCTCTGGTGAGTGCACACACCCTCTGGAAAAATCTTAAAAAAAAAAAAAAGTCATTGGAAGAAGAGAGAGGACAGGCTTGGGTTAGTGAAAGCCTTCCCTGCTGGCCTTAATAATGTGGGCACTTTGACACTCAGTAGTTGAGGACTTAGGCCTGGCATCATTAAAAACAAACGCACACGAGCCGGAAGGTGGCATGGTGGTTAAGGGTGCTGGACTCCCACATGGCCGACCACTGTTTTTTTGCGGCTTGCTTTCTTACTTTCTGTGTGTGTGTGTGTGTGTGTGTGTGTGTGTGTGTGTGTGTCTCACTCTGTCCCTCTCGGATCAAGTAAATAAATAAATAAATATAAATAATTCTCAAAAAAAAAAGTTTAAACACACACACACACACACACAATGAGAGAACATTCTCTGTTCCTCCTGAGTGCGCTGGACCAGGTCACAGCAAGCCTGTTGGGGACACAGTAGACCCCCCCCATAGAGGGCAGACCCTTCTTCAGGCCCAGGTGCTCAGCCCCAGTGGCCAGGAGTGCTGCTGACCGACCGTCCCACACAGGCCTCCTCACCCTCCCCGGAGAGCCACCGAGCTGCCGGGGCAAAGTCGCAGCCCTCCCCAGGGCAGCCCATGTCCGGAGGCCGGTGCTACGGGGCGGCGACGGCCGGGCCACTTGCCCTGGTGAGCAGCATCTGTTCTAGTCTGCTGAGTTGCAATAATAGAAAATATCTGAAACTGCGAGAGTTATAAAAACAGAGCTTTGTCCCACCTGTGATCCGGAGGCCAAGGCTCAGGGTGGTATATTGAGTGGGGTCTTGCAGAGTCCCTGTCCTATCCCAAAGGCGCGAGCAGAGCAGAGCGGCTGTGCCCGCCAGTCTCTGCCTCGTCTCACTCCCACTCCTTAGAAGCCCACTAGAACTCAGGGGGCTCTGCCCTGATGGCCTCGAGCTGGATCTCCCTCCTCAGACCCCACACGCTGACACACTGTGTCAAGTCCTTCCCTTCTTGATCCCATTGCAAGGGCCAGCACACGAAAGAGAGGGGTGGGGGGCCATACTCAAACTGTAGGCGCGTCTCTGAGAAATTACGGCAGCTCCAGAGCCCCTAACATCAACTGAGCCGCCGTGGCCACAGCATCACAGCCGTCCCGCCCCCCCCTCCCCCCTGCCAAGCATTGTCCCGACAGATCTAAGAAATGTCCTGCACACGAATTCCAGCCCAGGGTCTGCCTCCCAGAGAACGCCAGTCCATCTCACAGGGAACTCAAGACACCCCCTCCCCACCTCCTGTGAGGAGGGAATACGATGTAGCTGGAGATGGAGGTGCAGAGGCCCCCGCCCAGGAGACCCGACACCCCCACCCACGTGTTCCCTGCAATGGGCATGTGTGCGGGCCTGGGCAGGCCGAGAACCTGCAGAGATCCAGGGCAGGGCGCTTCCTAGAAGAGATAGGGCTCCGTGTGTTCTTCCTGTCAAGCAACTTACTGTATAATATGTGTGTGTGGGGGGGGGGGCATGATGAGGTTTAGGTGTATGTGAGCTGATGTTTACATTCCAAGTAGGCAGCTCTGGCGAAGGGCAGGGCAAGAGGAGGGAAACAAAAGGATGTCACCTGCTCATTGGATTTAGCAACACACAGGATTTCTGCAGCGTCGCCACCTGCTCTGCTGGCTGTGCAGTTCTGAGCGCGTGGACACATCTTTTCTACTGCCTGGCACAACACGGCTGTCCCAGACACAGACCACATTCCAGTCCTGGTTCTTGATGGAGTGGAAGAACTCAGCCCAGCTGTGCCTTAGTGGAAAGTGGTGACACCGAGGAATCAGCCTCTGCCCCTTGTCTGCTCCGTCACAGTCGAGGCGTAGCCTCCAGCCCCCATTGCTCACCCCTTGCCGAACCCTCAGTTTGTAAAACTCATCCATTCACTGCTCGGAGGCGTAGTGGAGCTTGCTGGAGCGTGTTCGTTGTGCTAGTTACCAAGTTCACGGCAGCCCGCCTTCCCACTCGGAGCACCTGCTGGTTCCACCTGACCTCCGCGTGTTTTAGAGGGAAGAGCCAGGGCGCCCGGACAGAGGACACGGTTGGCCTCAGCCCTAGCAAATGCAGTCACCCCACTTGCCATCCTTCTGGCTCAGATGCTCCATTTGCAATCCACACCCCAGCTCACTCTTCACCAGAGGATGCTGTGTAGATGGCGAGCACCCTCGCTCCCTGGGAGGAGGGAGTTCCCAGCCACCCTGCTGGTGGGAGGACTTTGCTGAACCAACTCCAAGCAGTGGACTGTGTCCATGCCAGGTGGTTCCAAGTAGAGGCAAATTTGCCCCCCACCTGTCCCAATAATTTCCTTGCCCAATCTAGACACTTCCTGATAGCACACTGGTGAACCTTGCCCTTCCTCGGGGTAACCACGTTACTTGTTAACTTGCTGATTGGGAATTAGTTTCTCTTCTGAGCTGAGAACCTGTGGAGGGAAGGAGCTCCTGGTCCTTGTACGCCCAGAATAACAGTAATCCTGATCACCATTTAGGTTCTTCTAGAACTTTACCAAGCACTCCATTGGAAGCCCTCATGTGCTGGTGGAATGGTCTGTATTCCCAGAGCTGAGGAATGGTGGCATCACACCAGCTGCCCGGCAGCCAGGCCTGGGTGGATCCTCCGGGGTTCTTTACATTTGGGGGCTGCCGTGAGCACTGAATGGGAGGAGGGCCCTTGCAGTGCCCACCATAGACCAAGGCTCCGTCAGTGGTCACTCTCCTTATTATCGTTGCCTCTCTGCTCCCCACCCTCAGCCCCAAAGCCCTGGTTACTGAAGTGAGCAAACCTTTCCAATGGCCACCCATGCAGAAATAGGCCAAGTTGGGACCAGCATCTGGCATAATGGCTATGTCGCTGGACTCCCATGTAGTTCACCACAGTTTGAGTCCCAGACCTGGTGGCTTAAACTCACGCCAGGTGCGTGTGCGTGCGTGCCCAAGATCCCAAGAGGAGAATGGAGGAAAAGGGATTGCGATGTGGCTATCCCCCCGGGGGGTGATTTCTCACTTTGTTTCTCTCACTCTCTCTGGCAAGCGCATGTGCCCTATAGCAAAACATCTGGAAAAAAAAAAGAAAGAAAGAAAGAAAGAAATAGGCCAAGTTTCTCCTCTTTGTTTTCCTTTATAAAGCCTTTTACTATTAAAATGATAATAAGCTCTATGAAATATATTTGGAATTCAGACCATGTGGCTCGCCAGGAGAAGTATGGCTGTCTGCCAGCCTCATTGGTTATAAAGCTGCTCGGAGGCCAATATCAGAAGTTAATAAATAGAAAGTCAACAGATCTCGAGCAATTCAAGTGCATTTTTAGGCAATGTAGTAGTTGCTGTAGTTCAACATTTATTGAGGTATATTCCATGCCAGACACTGTGATGAATGAGTTGAGAGTTGAATAAAATAAAATATTATTACTTACCTTTCTTCTTTCTTCTTCTTTTTTTTTTGAGAGGTTTTTGCTATAGGGCGCGTGCGCAGAAAGACAGAGAGACAGAGAGATAGAAAGCGAGAAATCACCCCCCAGGGGAGATGGCCATGCCGCAATCCCTTCTCCTCCACTCTCCTCTCGAGATCTCGGGCACGCACACACACGTGCCCGGCATGAGTTTTAAGCCGCCGAGTCCAGGATGCGAACTGCGGTTGACTACATGGGAGTACAGCGACATAGCCGTTATGCTAACTGCTGGTCCCAATTACTTACCTTTCTTAACACTTTGGCCACAGCTGAGCTCCTTCCCTTTTCCTTCTGAACTGCTCAGATGCTTACTGAACCATTCCAAAGTCAGTTACAGACATCATGAGGCTTTACCCCTACCTGCTTCAGCTTGTAGCTCCTAAAAGCAAGGCCCATTCTCCTACCTGACCACCAGACGACCATCCATCATGAGCTATTTAACACTGACACGACTTTGTCCAAAATATATTCCATATTCACAGTTCTCTAATGTCCCCACAACTGTTCTTTTGTAGCTTTTTGTTTCCTTAAAGTAATCCAGGATCTACCAATGGATCACACATCGTACTTGTCTTTTTCTTCGTTTTTGATAGCTATAGGGCTCTGTAAAGAAAGATATAGAACTCTTATAGACTTCGAGAAAGAATCTTTGGACTCAAACTAAAATGCAAAAATCCTCTGTAAAGGACCTTGAAATGCTGCATAGTCATCAGTCCTCACTACAGATGGGCAAATTATTTTTTTAGCAAGGCATATGAGTTCCTAATGATGCCACCTGATTAATGCCATCTGCTGCCTTGCCTACAAGAAGAGAATTGGTTCAAAGGTGGTCAAGGGGACTTGGGCTTAGTCAGGAGATAGCCTGTGCCTTTTTAAAAATAATTATTTATTTTTAATTTTATTATTCATTTATTTTAATTTGACCAGAGAGAGACAGAAAAAGAGAGAGAGAAAGAGAGACAGAAAGAAAGCAAGCCACCAGGTCTGGAACTTCAAACCGTGGTCAGCCATGTGGGAGTGTCCAGCACTTCGACCACCATGCCACCTGCTGGTCCCACCTTGTGCCTTTTGACACATAGCTATGTCCTCTGAGGCCAGTAGTTGCCAGGCCTGATGTGGACACTGGAGAGACAGGAAAAAAGGGGAGAGAACTTGCCCTCACAGGCTTTATAATCTAGTTAGGAAAGACAAAGGCAAAAAGCCAAATGCGGTAATAAGGCCAGATTATAAAGGATAAAAGAGATTCAGGGGCTTGTAACCCAACTTTGGACATTGAAGAAAGAAGTCATGTCTCTGGGGTCAGAAGGCGGAGCAGTGAACTCCCACATGACTGACGGCAGTTCGAGTCCTGGACCTGGCACTTACTTTCTCACTTTCCCTCTCTCTCTGGTCAAACTAAAGATAATACTAAAAAAAGATCATAATGATGATGATAAATAAAATTGAGTGAATAATTCTAAAAAAAAAAAAAAAAGAACTCATGTCTCGGCTGGAGCCTGAAGGAGAGGAATTTGCCAACTGAAGAAGGAGGAGCAGTTATCTCGGGAGAAACAGCCTGTGTGAAGGTCCAGAGTGAGGAGAGCGAGTGTTTATAGACCACATGCCAGCTCTATCTGCAATGTCACAGCAGGAGGCCTGAAGTCAAGCCTGGAAGGGTGGACCAGGGTCACCTCCTCTGGACCTTGCAACACATGGCAAGGTGCTTGGACTTCATCCTAAGACCAGTGAAGAGTCATTGAAGAAAATAACAAAATTGGACATTCATTTTCTGACAGCCATGCCAGCCCTGTGTGGAAGAACCAGACAAGTATCCTGGGAGGCCAGCTAGGAGGCCCTATGAGGGGCAGGCCATCCAGTGATGGCCTGAATCGAAGGCAACAGAAGAGATGGAGAGAAGGAAGCAATTATTTTTTTCCCCTGGTTTTGGCATAGGGCATATGCGCTTGCCAGAGAGAGAGAGAGAGAGGCAGAGAGAGAAGTGAGAAATCACATCCCACCCAGTACCCTTTTATTTTCAATGAACAAATCCACTACAATATACAAGACACCTGCCAATGAGCAAGTGTGATCTTTCACCTTGACTTTTTTTTTTTTTTTGAGGGGTTTTTGCTATAGGTGCGTGCGCTCACCAGAAAGACAAAGAGAGACAGAGAAACAGAAAGCGAGAAATCACCCCCCAGGGGGGATGGCCACACCACAATCCCTTCTCCTTCATTCTCCTCTCAGGATCTTGGGCACACACACACACCTGCCTGGCGTGAGTTTAAGCCACTGGGTCTGGGACTCGAACTGTGGTCGACTACATGAGAGTCCAGCGACATAGCCATTATGCCAACTGCTGGTCCCCCCAGCGTGATTTTCAAGCTGCCACATCCGGGACTCAAACTATAGTCTGCCATGTGGGAGTCCAGTGCCTTAACCACCATACCACCTGCTGTCCCTGTGACATTTTTAAGATGCATTTTGCAAATAGGACCTGAGGATATTGCAGGAGAAAATCTCAGATGACACCTAGATCTCTGTAATTGTAATGATGTTTTAGAACAAGAGTGGAAAAATGACTAGCTGAGGGTCAGTCACCTGTTTTTGTAAGTAAAGTTCTGTTGGCACACAGGTGCAACCACCTGCATACATGCTGCCTGTGGCCGTCCTCCGCCACCAGAGCAGAGCTGAGCAGTGGCCACAAAGACTGTACGAACTAGACCGTAAAGCTGAAAATATTTATTAGCCGGTTCATTACCAAAAGGTGTGCCAGTCCCAGTTTTAGAACACTGTATTCCAGAGATGCCTCAGAGATAAGAAGGCTATTTTAGTCAAATGGATTTGGGCAATTTTATGTTCTATATTGTTTATTTCTTGGCTGTTTTCCAGAGGTAGGTACACTGAGAGCCCTGAGAAGTCTCACAGGGAAGAAATCTCTTTATTAAAGTCAGCATTTCCCAAAGGTACTTGCTCTCAGATCATTTTTATGTTCTACTCTGAGGAGTGAGCCAGTAGACACCGACTTTAGAAAGTAGTTTGGAGGAGTAAAGATTGAAAAGCATACAAGTTATGAAATCAGTTAAGACACCATTAAAATGGCCAAGAATTGGTGGTGTAGTGGTTCAGGTAGCTGGATCTCGATGGCCAACTGAGTAGTTCGAATCCTGCACTCAGTGGCTTAAAAACAACACACATGTGTGTGTGTGCACAACATCTCAAGAGGAGAATGGAGAAGGGATTGTGGCATGGCCATCCTCCTTGAGGGATTATTTCTCATTCTCTCTCTCTCTCTCTCTCTCTCTCTCTCTCTCTCTTTCTCTCTCTCCCTCCCTCCAGCAAGCACACACACCTGTAGGAAAACAAAACAAGCCATGGATCAGACCAAGGGCTTGAGCTAGGGCACAGTCAACAAGAAAGAAGAGATAGGAAGGAGGCCGTGAGGGGAGAATGCTGACATTGCTCACCAGGTGGAACTCCATGGAGCATGACCGGAAATAGGGACGTAGAGCAGAAGGGAGAAGCTGGCCTGAGGAATGAGGGTGTATTCCAGCTAGGACACACCGAGTCCTCTTGGCTCACAGTAAGAAATGACTTCTGCTTCCAGGAAGACGGGGTAGGCCAGTTTTCCCTACCTACCAATTAAACCGAAAACCCCAGGGCAGTATACATAAACAGGCATGGAGAACTCAATGTGCAGGGACCCCGCCATCTGAGGACCGCAGGCTGGGAGTTTCCTGGCTTTCCTTTTGCCTTGTACAGCCCAGGCTGAGTGCTGCAGGGACAGACAAATCCAAAATGCTGCAAGTCTTTTCCTAGCCAAAGAACCAAAAGGCAGGCTAGCAAGCAGAAGACATTCAGACAATAATCCCTCTACTCCACCTAAACAGCACATTAAAAATAATAAAAAGAAAAATAAGAAGAAAAAAAAAACACAAAAAAACTAGGGCCCTGTTTGCACCTGCACCGGTGAAGATCTAGTGAACTAAACTTCCACCCTGAGCAGGTGGAATGAGGTGCCCTATAGCTCCCTGGTAGGAGCGAGAGGGAGCTAGGCAGGGAGCCAGCACTTTCACCCCATCATCCTGCTTCCATCCCGATAACGAGCTGCTGTGCCCATGACCTGGTACTGGAGTACTATCAGAAAAAGTCAGCTAAAAACAACTGTTTAAACAAGATCTAGACCCTCAGAACACAGCAGGAGATGTCCAGGTTCCTACTGAAAGTCACTCAGCAGAGTGAGACTGGGACTATCGCAAACTGAATTTTACCTAAGGCAATCGATGTCAGCATTGAGATGGCACAGATGTTAGAATGATCTGACATTGGCTTTAAGGCAGCCAATAAAATGATTCAATGAGTGATTGTGAACACATTTGAAACTAATTAAAAATTTTTAAAAATCACAAAGAAACAGGAAATCTTAGAAAAGAAAGAAAGGACATAAAGGAGGACCAAATGGGAATGTTGGAATTGAAAAATATAACTGCAGCCCAGCCGGTGGCCTGGTGGTTGAAGTGGCTGGATCCCACATGGCTGGCTACATGGTTTGAGAAACATGCTAAGCACATGTGTGTGCCTGCCCAAAATCCTGAGAGAAGAACGGAGGAGAAAAGATTACAGCATGGCCATCCACACTGGGGGGTGATTTTTCATTTTCCCTCTCTCTCTCTCTTTCTGTATTCTGTAGCAAATTTTAAATTAAAAAATAAAAATACAATAACTGAAATAAAAAGTTCAATAGACAAAAGGTTCAAGAGCAGGATAGAGGCGACAGAGGACAGAATCAGTGAATTACAAGATAAACTGTCATTGGCCTTACCCAATACGAACATCAGAGAGGAAGCAGACTAATCAAAAGAAAGAAAAAAAAGAGCAGAATCCCAAGAACCTACAGGCCTGTAATGAAGATGAGTCCTAAAAGAAGAAAAGATGGAATTAGAAAAGGACTCAAACCATGGTTGAACCCTTCTGAACTTTGACAGAAAGCATGAAACCAGAGATTCCACAAGCTAAATGAATCCCAAACCAGGTGAACCCAAAGAAATCCACACTGAGACTCCTAATTAGCAAAATATCTAACTTTACTAGGTTATACTAGACCTCTAAGGAAACTAACTGAATAGCCAGGGCTGGAGAGGAGGACTTGGTTTAACTGACCAGGGCAGGGATGATAGTACAGGAAACCAAATGTGAGCTCGGAGAACTGGTAGGATCTTAGGAATACCACCTCCTAGAGCAGGTGCCTTCATGGAGAACAGCCTCCTGTGTGTCCAGTGGAATTGGAACAGGGCTCTGTGGGCCTTTGTGCCTGCTGCTCCCAAAGCTTGGAATGTGTGCTCATGGAATCTTCACCTTGCTGGCCACTCTGGGTCTCTGCTACAATGCTGCCTTCTCAGAATGGACTCTGGTTCTGTCTCAAGTAGAGTCTCACCATTCCCCACCCAACAAAACTCCGTCATAGACTACTATTTCCTTCATGTTATGAATGATGACTGACAACCGCTTGTGCATTGGTTGGCTTGCTTATCATCTGTCTCTTCTATTAAACTATAAGCTCACAAGATCAGTAACCACCCTGCGCTCCAGCAGCTTGTCTGGCACACAGTGGGAAGAAGAAAAACGTCTTGTTGAAAAAAATGGAGGGCTAAGAAGGAGAGGGGGCATACCTTTAAAAGAACTTCTGTGAGCTGGCAGGTGGCGTGGTGTTTAAGGGCACTGGACTCCCACATGGCTGACCATGGCTGGAGTCCTGGACCTGGTGGCTTGCTTTCTCACTTTCTCTTTCTCACTGCCCCTCTCTGGTCAAATTAAAATAAGTAAATAAAGTTAAATAAAATAATTACTTTTTTTTAAAAAAAAGAACTTCTGTTTTGGGGACCAGCAGATGATGTAATGGTTATATCACTGGACTCAAATGACCACAGCTTCAGTCTGGGACCCAGTGGCTTGAAACTCATGTCGGGTGTGTGTGCATGCATCCCCAAAAATCCCAAGAGAAGAATGGAGGAGAAGGAATTGCAATGTGGCATTCCCCCTCAGGGGGTGACTATTTCTCGCTTTCTTTATCTCTGTTTCTCCAGCAAGCACATGCACCCTATAGCAAATAAACTCTCTCTTAAAAAAAAAAAAAAAAAAAAAAAAAAACACTTTCTATTTTCAGGAGCTGAGCTAAGCACTTTATTGAAATCATCTCATTTAGTTGTCACAAATCAACAGCCAGGTGGGTATTGTCGCAATAACTTTACGAACAAGGAAACTGAGACTCAGAGAGGTACAGTCCCATGGCCAAAGTCACACATCCACCCAGATGAGGAGCCAAATTTCAGATAAGGATTCTTTTTTGCCCATGTTTTCTCTCCTGCTCCACCCAGGCATCCTGTTGAGGCAGGTAATCTGGGTTTCAGCTCCAACCCTCCGCCCTTCTTGCTGGGTGGCTGGTAAAATTCACTCCATTCGCTTATGTTTCAAGTGAAGTTCTGAGAAGGAGGTGTGAGTCTGTGCACGATGGACAGGTAAAGAGCACGTGATTCCATGTATCTAAGCAGTGGGGTGGGGTTCATTTAAGCGCCTGGGTACCATGGCAATGCAAGCTCTATAAATACTCACGATATAGTCAGCCAGCCTGCTTGATATTACACTTCACCCCCACCCCATTTCCCACCAGGGCTCCGCTTCTGCTGTCAGGGTAGGAGTGGAGGAAAGCAGTGCTCGCCTGCTGCTCACAGGCTCTTTCTCCTCTCCACACTCCACCCTTGAAACTGAGATTTCATCTCCACCTCCTCCTTCGGCGCATAATTCATTTCCTCCTTGGTGAAAGACACAACAGCTCCCAGTCCCCAGGGAACTCTTTGATGAGAAAGTAGGAACCAGGACAGACTGAACCTCTCCTGCCAGCCTCAGGATTCTTTCTCACCCTGGAGAAAACCAGCTTAGTCATCGAATGAACCAGCAAGGAACCAGGGGGAGTAAGGAGAAAACAGGGGGCAGGAAATAGAGGGAGGCAAGTGCCGTTCCTCCCGCAGAGGCAGAGCCAAGCCAGTTCAGCCTCTGGAATCGCTGTGAGCTACCCCCACGTGGGTCTCTAGGTCTCCCACCTAGCCGGGGCAGGCAGTTGAGGATCAGGTTGGTCTGTCTTCAACTTGGAATTCAGAACCCCAACCTCAACTCTGCGCTCTCACTGTAAGCTCAGCTCTGACCTACTTCAGCAAGTGCTCCCCAACCTCCAGAGCCTCTACCCACACCCTAGGTGGGTGCACAGCCCAAAGGAAAGCAGGAGTTCAAGACTCGTCTCCCGGCTACTCTTTCTTTTTTTCCACCAGACCATTGCCATGAAATTTCTCCTTCCTAGACATTCTAAAGCCCACATTGCTGGGAGTTCAGAAGTAAAACCCCACAGTGGGACCAGCAGATGGCGTAATGGTTTTGTCGCTGGACTCCCACATGGTGGACCACAGTTTGAGTCCCAGATGCAGAGGCGTGATACTCACGTTGGGCACATGTGCATGCGAGCCCAAAATCCTGAGAGAATAGTGGAGAAGGGACTGTGGTGTCACCATTCCCCCTAGGGGGTGATTTTTTGCTGTCTCTCTGGTGAGTGCTGGTACCCTATAGCAAACATCTTATAAAAAAAGAAGTAAAAGCCAGGAACCAGCAGTTAACATAATGGCTATGTCGCTGGACTCCCATGTAGTCGACCGCAGTTCGCGTCCCAGACCTGGTGGCTTAAAACTCATGCCGGGTGCGTGTGCGTGCGTTCCCGGGATCCCGAGAGGAGAATGGAGAAGGGATTGTGGCGTGACCATCCCCCCTGGGGAGTGATTTCTCGCTTTCTGTCTCTATGTCTCTCTCTGTCACGCGCACGCGCCCTATAGCGAAAATCTCTCCAAAAAAAAAGAAAAAAAAAAAAGAAGAAGTAAAAGCCCACAAGAAGCAGCAGAGTTGGATTCTGGGCTGTGATTAACTACGTGACTATAGGAAAATCACTTTGCTTCTCTGAGTCTTAGCTTATTCATCTATAAAATGGGACCAGTAAGAATCAGGGCAATAAGTCATTATTCATAGAGACTCCACTTCCCTATTTGTAAAATGAGTAGGCCGGGCTCGACTTATTTCAGTTTATATTCTGGTATATAATTAAGCACTGAAGATCTAGAGACAGATAAGAAACCATCTCTCCCTTGGCTCTCGTGTTGCCAAGGTTTCTTCCACCCTAATTTTCTCTGGCTTTAGACATGTTTTCCCATCACGGGGGGGGGGGGGGGGGAGTGCACAGTACAATTATAAACCTCGAATAATGCATGACTAAGGCAAAGGGACATTACTGGCTCCGGCTCCCTAGAACAGAGCTGTGTGCGCGCTCCAGGGTGTGTGGGCGGGACAGCATGAGATAGGGAGGTACAGTCATGGAGGAGGAAGAAAACCCCAGCAGAGGTCCTCAAAGCCTCCACTCCCCTGAGGATGCAGATGCTAACAGGAAACTGCTGCTGACAGACCTGTTCCTTTTTATGCAATTTAATTCTCCTCCTCACCACCTTTGTGAAATATGTTATCCTGCCTTTCTGGAACCCTAAAACCCGTGCGTGGAAAATGGCCTTTCTTCTTGGTTACTATAGGGAGAGAAAGGATGTAAGTGGATGTTGTCTTTAAGGAAAAAAGAAAAAGAAAAACTTGTCCCAGGTTCAGTGTCTCCTCAGGGCCACTTGGATGTGAAGGCGAAGGAAGAAAGGCTTGGGCTTGGTCCCTTGTGCTGCCCCGGCCATCTCTTTAAACTCAGCACTCAGGCAGCAGATATGGCCCCAGGAGGAGGGCCCGGAGAGGCCTGGCTGCTGGTCCTGGTTCAGATTCCTGCAGTTCAGTCACCTGTGGCATAACGTCCAATTCGGCCTATCACGTGGCAGAGCCGGTTTTTCCTTTAATCCCTTTCACGTTGGCCCTCAGCCTCAAGAAATGCCTGGGGATGACTGACCTACCGCCCCACAGGGCACGTAGTCATCTGTGTTATTACCTCTCCCTGCTCAGCTTCAGGGAGAGAACCTGGAATTCTTTTGCTGGGGTCGGTGGGCAGTCTGAAGAACTAACAGATTAAGGTCTTCCAGCGTCGGGTTCCTGCTCTGGCCTCCCCTTTCCTGCTCCCTAAGCCAGGCCTGGAGGTCCAAGGAAACAAACCATTCAGAAGTGCCAGGGTCACGGCACCTGAAAACGGTTCTCTCTTCATAACTGGCGCCAGCCGGTAGGAAGGCTTGGTGGAAAACAAAACCAGACAAAACTCAAGCCAGCAATTAGGAAGCTGGTCACAGTACCCACCCGTCATTTTCAGGAAGGCAGAGGGCATGGACTTGTGTTTTGAACAGCAAAGACCCTCCATCCACATGCTGCTCGCACACACCATGCGACCCTGGAAGGACAGCTCACCTCTGAGCGCAGAGCCCTCAGTCTCCCATGTCATCCTGCCCTTAGAGCAGGGCCCTAAGGAGTCTGTACTATTATTTTTAAGTTATTTATTACCTTTTAAATTATTTATTTATAATTTTGCTATAAGGCATGTGTGCTCACGAAAGAGAAAGATAAGTAAAGTGAAAAAAGAAGCTGCCTGGTCTGGGACTCAAACTGTGGGAGTCCAGTGCCTTTCAGATCAAAGACTGAGACTTAGGTTGGGCAAAGTGCCCAAGGTCCAGAAAACAGAGTGATTTTAGGACCCAAAAAGCCTGATTCTGGGGTTCTTGCTTCTCACCCCCAAAGGTGGAAATCAGTGGGGGTATTTACCCGCATTTACAACATTCCAGATCCAGGCGTGGGGAGGTCCTAGAGCTGCTGAGCAATTTAAAAAGAAAGGAGGTTAGGGGGCCAGCAGGTGGCGTGGTGGTTAAGGCGCTGGACATTCCCACATGGCCAACCATGGTTCTAGTCCCAGACCTGGTGGCTTGCTTTCTCACTTTCTCCCTCCCTCTCTCTCTCTCTCTGGTAAATTAAAATAAATGAATGAATAAATAAACTTAAAAAAATCTTAAAAAAAAAATCTTTAAAAAAAAAAAAAAATGAATGGATGTTGGGACCAGTAGACAGCAAAACAGTTACATCATTGGACTCCCACATGAGCATCCCTGTTCAAATCCTGGACCTGAAGGGTTGAAACGCATGCCACACGCATGTGCATGTGTCTCCAAAATCCTGACAGGAGAATGAAGAAGGGGTTGTGGCATGGCCATCCCCCCACCCCCCGACCCTGAAGGGTGATTTCTCACTTTTTCTGTCTAGCAAAAAGGAAGTGTAAGTAACTATCCCAGACACAGGCCCTTGAGTGAGAGGTTCATCTTAGTAGGTCCGTATCCCTAGCCAACAATCCAGCATCTTGGAGCCCCAATTTCCTCATCCATAAAATGGGCAGAATATTGGGTTATTGGAAAAGTCATGATGTATTTCTCTATACAGAACTGTGTCGGGACCAGCAGTTGGCATAATGGCTATGTCGCTGGACTCCCATGTAGTTGACTGTGGTTCAAGTCCTGGACACACTGGCTTAAACTCAAGCTGGGCACATGTGCGTGTGTATCCAAGATCCCAAGAGGAGAATGAAGGAGAAGGGATTGCGGAGTGGCCCTCCCCACCCTGGGGGGGTGTGATTTCTCGCTTTCTGTCTCTCTGTCTCTCTCTGACCTTCTGGCGAGCGCACATGCCCTATAGCAAAAACCTCTCAAAAAAAAAAAAAGTGTCATGACTTTCTTGACGGCCCAGTACATAGCATGCCCTACACCAGAGGGTGCTGGGAAGATTCAATGCGATCACAAGTGAGGAGCACTGAGCACCATGCTGGCTTCACTTTGGGCTATTGCTGTCGTTGGGTTTTGCTTTTTTCTGAACGTTTTCTTAGGGCAAAGGTGCTTGCCGGAAAAAGACAGGAAACATGAGAAATCACCCTGCAGGTGGGATGGCCACGCTGCAGTCCCCTTCTCCTCCGCTCTCCTCTCAGGATTTTGTGTACATGCTCACACATACCCAGTGTGTTTTCAAGCTGCTGGGCCCGGAACTCGAACCATAGAGTTGGACATACAGGATCCAGTCCCTTAACCAACACACAACCTGCTGGCCCCAGTTGCAAAGTTTTAAACACAGGGAAGCTTTGACCCAAGCAAACGAAGTGTAGAGGGCTGTGGGAATTCCCCCATAAAGGAATGGGAACTCCCACTTTTGGGTGTTAGGGGCCAGCCTGAGGTCCACATTCCTGGACTCTGTTCCTGGCATCTATGGAATTAAAGAGGAAAGGGAGGGCCAAACACCAAACCCCAGGCCTGGCCTCAGGGAGGTAATTAGCTCTGGGGAGGCATTTGCAGGTGTGGCTCTCCACAGTGCGTCTTTTCTGTGAGAGGCAGCAGACCCAGCCTTGCTCTGCACGCCCTGGCCCTTAGGGCACAGGGTGCTGGCTCCTCTGCAAGGCCAGGGGGCTAGAGGACACACCACACCAGCTTTTCCTCCAGCGCAGCTTCCTGCCACATGTCTAGGGCAAGAACTGGTTAAACTTGTACTCAGGAAATGCAGACATACACACAGGAGAGGTGCAAGCGAAAAGCCCGCTGATCATTTGCTCTGCCATACTACCTTTCTGTGTTTAAATCCTTCCGCATTTTTTATATACCAAGAAACATTGTGATTGTTTTCAATTTTCTATTTTATTTTAAAATTTTTGCTATGGGGCCTGTGCACATGCCAAGCCAGAGACAGAGATAGAAACTGAGAAAGCACCCCCCCCCACCACCAGGGCATATGGCCCATCACAATCCCATCAGTTCTGAGAAGCATAAGACTTTGGGTGGTTTCCTTTTATTTTATTTATTTTATTTTATTTATTCATTCATTGATTTTAATTTGACCAGAGAGAGACACAGAGAGGGAAAGTGAGAAAGCAAGCTACCAGGTCCAGGACTTGAACCATGGTCAGCCATGTAGGAGTGTCCAGTGCCTTAGCCGCCATGCCACTTGTTGGCCCCTCTGGGTGTTTTACAAGCTGCAGGGTCTGGGACTCGAACTGCATAGTTGGTCATGTGGGATCCAGCTGCCTCAACTACCGGCACCAGCTGGCCCCATTTTTGCTTTCCTTTTTTTTTTCCCCAAGGAAATTTGCTTTGCTTGCTTTCTTCTTTTTCATAATCCTTTCCCCTAAATTCATAACATACCTCAAAGCAACACAGTAAAGAACACAGGTGAGGCTGGTAGCCCACAGCCTGACTTAGGTAAGCACGAGATTTATTTACTTAGCAACAACAGCGTCACCATTAGTTATACAAAGCGCGTTCTTCCACACCCTCTGCTAGTCCTCCTAGAATGGATCCACAGCACCCCTCATTTTAGGAACCCCGAGGAGAGCCAGCTACAATACATATACAAATACGGGGCTGGAGTGGGCAAAACAACTTTGGGAGAATCGATTAGGAGCGAGTAGATGGTGCCTGTGTTCGGGGGAAGGGCCAGAGAACCTGACAAACTTCTGTTCCCCGATTTGCAAGAATGGATCCACTTAACCACTTCTTGCCTGATTCCTGATTCTATGTCACAGAGAAGCAGGGATTTTGAAGTTTGGGGGCGCCTGTGCGCAGGGCCTGGTTAGTCCGAGCAGAGCATCTGGAAACAGAGGCAGAGCACTCCGGTCCTAGCTTCCTGGGCTCCAGTCTGGCTCTGGGAGCCAGGTAAGGAGCGGCCTCTTTCCCCGGGCAGGAGCAGCGTAGAGGCGGCCGGCGGTTCGGACTGTCCCACGAGGGGGCGCGTCTCGGGCCCTTGGACCCGCCCTCGTGGCGCAGAGAGCGGGGAGGAGACCCGGGAACCCAGGCGCCCGGCGCTCCGCCTCCCGTTTCCGGGGCAGCGCGGTTACCTGCACCGCCTGAGCCGCACCTGGCGG
>NW_006159712.1:3413018-3447617 GCF_000334495.1 Tupaia belangeri chinensis | reverse complement strand
ACCTCGGGGTCACCGGCCGGGACAGAGCAGGGGGCGGGGGACCTTTCTTCACTTTGCACCCCTACTCCTCCACTTCTGGAGCGCTCCTGCCTCTGTGGGCCGCCGAGAGGAGGGGATGCCGGCGAGCTCGCCCGGGCTGCCCCCACCGCCAACCCAGGCTGGGACTTAGGCCCTAGCTAGCACCTGCCCGGAGTTGTGACCTTACAGTCTAGCCCCGCCCCATCCCCTTTAAAAGAGAGAGGGGGAGGGCGTTTCGGCGGTTCTCCCCAGGGAGGCTCTCCCCGGCTTGGGGGATGAGGATGGGTAGCATCTGTTTTGGAGGGGGCCGGTAGGGACCCAGGGTTCAGGAGACTACCGAGGAGGGGAACGCAGCCTGAGTGTTTTTTGACAGGTGCCTCAAGGCTCGGAGGAGAGCCCGGGGGGCCGCCAGGAGACCGAGGGTGGGAAGGAAAGGAAGGAGCGGGGGAGGGCGGACGAGGGAGACTGGTTCTCCAGGAATCTCGGCAACTTGGAAGCTGTTAGAATGTGGATGGAGGTGAGAGGCGCCGTGAAGCCATGCCCCACGCCCCACGCCTCTCTCCTCCCTTCCTTCCCTCCGGGGCCAAGCTCCGAGCTCTGCACCAGCGCGTCCTGACCTTGGTGGGACCCAGGCCGGCGTCGCAGAAGGTGATTCCTGGGGAGGCAGGTGGAGTCTGAGATGGCTCCGCGCAGCTCTCAGCTTTGCAGACTTTCTCCCTGTCCTGACCACTTGGCGTTTTTCTGTACACAGACCCCTCCCTCGTGAATGCCCAGGGACAGGGCCACCTCCCTGCCCCAGGACTACTTCTCGCTCTTTGCTTGCTCTTTGCTTATGCGGCCTGTGGTCAGTGTCTCAGGAATGTGGGGTTTTCACCTGGTCTGTGACCTTGGGGGTCAGGTCCCTTAAAGGCCACTCCCCAGGGGAATTTTTTTGATCCTTTATTCATCCTGTGGCTTTGGAATGGAGTGGAGGAGTCCAGGATGTAGCAAGACGCGAGTTTAAGGGGGGCAGAAAGAAAACGGGAGCAGCAGTTCCCAGTAGTTTCTGTGAACACTTAATTTGTTCATTCATTCTTGCAACATTCCCCGGTGCCTATGCTATGATCAGCACCGGAATTTCTTGAGTGTCATCTGGGAGAGACATTTTTCACAGTAGTCGACACACTGCTTTAACCTCTGTGCCTCAGTTTCCCTATTTGTTACATGCATGGCTTGCTTGAATAGGAAGGAGTAATATGGGCCCCTTAACAACTGGAAAGGACACGAGAAAGCAGAGACCAGCTCCCACTCTTGGACATTAGAGGAAATTTGAATCCCAGAGGTGTGATTTGCTCTGTGTTTTTGATCTTTCCGCCACTCTGTGTACACCAAGTTCTTGACCAGCTTTAATTTGTCGCCCACACCTGGCCACTTCTTCCCCAGGCCTCAGGCTGAGTGCCCCAGGGTTCCTTACTGTGCTGGGGACCTCGGCTGCTCCTTTGCCCTAGTCTCTCCTTAGAACGGACCCAAGTTCAGGCTCAGTTGTCCTCTCCTGGTTTAGGTCCCCACAGCTTACTGAGGCCAGGGCTCAGCTGGCAGCTGGACGTCACCTCGAAGCGCTAGAACAGCCCCCGTCAGTTCAGATAGACACACATCTGGGACCTTCTCTGGGCCTCTGAGAGGATGCTTCAGCCTCAGGAAGCTTCTCGCAAACAGCACTCTTTTTTTTTTTTTTTTTTTTTTTTTTTTTGTAGAGAGAGATTTTTGTTATAGGTCATATGCGCTTCCCTGAGAAAGAGAAACACAGAAATCACCCCCAAGGGGGATGGCCATGCCACAGTTCCTTCTCTTCCAGTTTCCTCTTGGGATTTGAGGTATGAACACACACTCACCTGGCATGAATTTTAAACTACTGGTCCAGGACTTGAACCACAGTTGACTACATGGAAGTCCAATGATGTAACCATTATGCCATTTGCTTGTCCTGCAAACAGTACCCTTTGCCCTTGGGAGAGGGCAAGTGTGTAGCTTCCATGAAGAACTGATTCGACTGGAGTCCAGCTTTCCTCATTTTAGTATTGTGGGGACCACCGGCATTATTCTTCTGCTATATCCACCTGTGCAGTTGCTTACTTAATATTTGACTTCAATCCATTCACTTTTTTAAAAAGAATTATTTTATTTAACTTTATTTATTATTATTTTCCAGTTAGATAAGGGAGAAACAGAGAGAGAAAAGGAAAGTGAGAAAGCAAGTCATCAGGTCCAAGACTTGAACCATGGTCGGCCATGTGGGAGTCCAGCGCCTTTAATTACCACACCACCTACTGCTCCCCCAGCCATTCGCTTTTAAAATGTTTGTACTACTTTAACAAATGAGAAACCAGGAATATCTATTGCCAGACATAGAAGGGAACCTTCAAGAATACAGTGAGGAGAGACAACCCTGGTGCCATTGTGTTTGGCGGAAGGCTGTGGCCTGGGCCCGGGTGTCAGGAACGCGCATCAGCAGGCTGGCAAGCAAAGCAGAGGCCCCAGAATCATCCTCGTGCTTGACAGCCACTGAGCCTTTGGGTCGCAAGCCTTCAAATTTGTAACTCTTGGCTGTCCAGCCTGCAGGGCCTGGTGTGGGGCCTCTGAGCCTGGGACGCTGAGGGGTCTAAGGTTCACTGTGGGGGTCACTGTGGTGGCAGCTTTGAAGGTTTCAGGAAAGAGTCGAGCAGAGAGCATGCACCTACAATTCTCAGAACTTTCCCTCTTGACACCCCTTTAGCGACTACTGCCTTCTAGTCCTGCCTGTGTGACCGTGGAGTTGCTGACCTCTGAGGTTTGGGTACTCCGTGAGTGAGAGAAGAGGGCAGTTAATGGTCTCTGAGGGCCTGCCAGCTCTGGTGTGGGTTCTGATCCTCTGCCTCTCCCTAATCCTCCTGACTCAATGGGAGAGATGGGAATGGATCGTGAGGAAGAGGAGGAAGACCCTGAGCAAAGCTACACAGAGCCAGCCTTTTCCACGGGGCAGTGACGCGGGGGATACATTCCGCCAAGGTACACATAGCTCTGCCACTGGGTGAGACAAAAAAATCACTTAAAAAAATTACCCTTCTTAAGAGTGTATGTGAGTGTGTGTGTGTGTGTGCACGTGTGCGCTCCTGTGCGCGTGCGCTGGCCTCAGCTTTTTTCTCACCTGAATCACGAGAAACTGCCCATTCCCCTGAATTTTAAAAGAAGTAAGTCAATGGTCCTTCAGACAGAAAAGTGATTTCCTAGCCACCCGGACAAAATAGCGTCTCCGGTTACCAACCCTAAAGAATGTCTTGGCACATTCCTCCCTCTGGGGCTGAGCTGTTTTGTGTGCTGTCCGCGGGAGCTGCTGGGGGTAGGGAATCCAGTTTTCAGCTTCCCCTTTCACCAGGGGGCTGGCAGAGTGGCCAAGCAGCCAGCCTTGCCAACTCTCTCTCCTTCTCACCCAGGGGAAGACTGGGAGGCCCAGATTCCTGAGCACCGTTGTCCCAACAACCGGAGAGGGTCCAGTGGGCAGCCTGGGCCCTGCCCACTGGGCCAAAGGCTCCGGCAGCACCATAGGTTCTTCTGAGTCGAGGCCAGTCAGGGAAGGTGAGGTCCTCGGGAATCAGGTGCTGCAGCCCAGGCCTGCACAGCCCCCTGGACCTGTACTCCTTTTCCCGAACAGCACTGGGTGCTCTGGGAGTCCGAGCAGAGGGCCAGCCGCCACCTGTATGTCACTTTGTGGGATACAAAAATGAACGTGCCGATTGTGCTCTGAGGGAGAATGGGTCATTAGGACTGGCCCTGCCAGAGAAGGTTCCTGAAGCCTGATTCCTGCCCCTTCTATAGGCCCTTCTGGATTTTATTATTTATTTATTTATTTATGGATTTATTTGGTAAAGTTATTTATTTCTTCCATGGGCAAAGGAGAGAACACTAGGAACAGGGTCTTCACACTGCGATCCACCCCCAGCTTTAGCCTGCATGGACCACGGCTCTCTCTCACGCTTAGCATGTACAGAGAGGCCTTGGGATGCACGCCTGGTTCCTTCCCATGTTGCTCCAGCGTTGAGAGTTTTGCCCTAGTGCTGGTTCTGCCCTTCCTGCAGGAACCACTTGGGAACTCCAGGCAGTTTGTGGGTCTGTGTGACAAGTACCATAGGCCCATGTGGCTTGAGACACCATGGGGAGTGGACCCAGCAACTTCTCCTATGACTTGAGGAACTTCTGCTAATCCTGTTCCATCAGAAGTAATGCATGTTGGGGACCAGCAGTTAGCGTAATGGCTATGTCGCTGGACTCCCACATAGTCAACCGCGATTCACGTCCCAGACCTGGTGGTTTAGAACTCACGCCAGGCGTGTGTGCGTGCGTGCCCAAGATCCCGAGAGGAGAATGGAGGAGAGGGGATTGCGGTGTGGCCATCTCCCCTGGGAGGTGATTTCTCGCTTTCTGTCTCTCTGTCTGTCTGGCGAGTGCACGCGCCCTATAATGAAAAAAACCTCTATTTAAAAAAAAAAAAAAAAAAGAAGTAATGTATGTTGTAGGAGTTGGGTCTATAGCAATCAGAAGGATTTAACCTCTTTCAGGCTATGGACCCTTACGAGACCCTAACAGATTCAAGACCCTTCCAAAGAGGAATGCAATTTATTTATGTATTTATTTATTTATTTTGCCATAGGGCACCTGTGCTCATTAGAGAGAGACAGAGACAGTGAGAGAGAAAGCGAGAAATCACTTCCGGGCAGAGATGACCGTACCCCCATTCCCTCTTCTCCATTCTCCTTCTGGAAATTTTGGGCACGCATGCACAAACACTCAGCGTGATTTTCATGATTTTAGGGGACTCGTGGACTCCCAGTTCCTAACTCCTGCCATAGATTAATTTAGACTCTGTGCCCGTATGTTTAACTAGGTAGCAAATAATGATTAAGCACTTAATACATTCGGATTACCTGCTGAAAGCTTTACCCAGGTTTTCTTTACGTTCTCCTAACCCTGGAACTGGGTACAATTATCTACCTGAATTACCTGAGGTTCAAGGAGACCAGGTTGGGTGATACCACTGTTTGGTAGAGCTGAGATGTGAATGATGCCAGGCAGTCTGACTCCAGAACCCACATTTCCAACTCCCACCCCATTCAGCCTCTTGCTGAGTTCATTGCTGAATCAAGACTCTGCTCCACTGCCCAAGGAATTTGGCCTTGGGAGATGGAGCCAGGACAGGCATGATTTCACTTATCTGTAGCCATTCTGGTGTGGCCAGGCACTGGTCAGCCAGAGGGCAAGTGCGAAAATGGAAAAAGGGTGAGCTTTTTTATCTTGGAATCTGGCACTTGTTATCTGAGTGACTTTGGCAAATTACTAATTCTCTCTGAACCTTGGTTTTGTCTTGTAACTTAAGGGATGGGAAGATGATGTGTTTAAGCCAGCAAGAGTGGTTATGTGCATTAAGTAAGCTAAAGTAGGCAGCCAGGACAAGGTCTGGTACTCGAGAAACTCAAGAATATGCCAGTTCTTTTCTTTTCTTTCCTATTTAAAATTTTTCTTTCTTTCCTTTTTTTTTAAAAAAATTTTTTTTTTTTAGGATTTTTTGCTATAGAGCATGTGCACTCACTGGAGAGAGATACAGAGAGAGGGAAAGCAAGAAATCACCCTCCAGTGGCCACACCACAGTCCCTTCTCCTCCATTCTCCTCCTGGGATTTTGGGTGTGCACGTACACATATCCAGCATGGTTTTCAAGCCACTGGGTCCAGGACTTGAGCCACAGTCGACCATGTGGGAAGTCTAGCCCTTTAAGTACTATGCCACCTGCAGGTCCCAAATGCCAGTTCTTCTTTTTTCCTTTTTTTTTTTTTGGAGAGATTTTCACTGTAGGGCGTGTGTGCTCGCCAGACAGACAGAGAGAGACATAGAGACAGAAAGCGAGAAATCACCCCCCCAGGGGGGATGGTCACGCCGCAATCCCTTCTCCATTCTCCTCTCGGGATCTTGGGCACGCATGCACACTCGCCCGGCGTGAGTTTTAAGCCACCAGGTCCGGGACACGAACCGCGGTCGACTACGTGGGAGTCCAGCGACATAGCCATTACGCTAACTGCTGGTTCCCCCAAATGCCAGTTCTTCTAACATTTGCTAGAAAGTACCTGCAAAACCTCTGAGTCAAGTGGAGGCTAAGTCTCCACCCAATTTTTTAGCTGGAACATTCCTGGTTGTGTCATCCAGGCCTCTCATTTCACTAATGAAACTGAGGCTCCGACAAGCGACTTGCCCAAGGTCACTTAGTACATAAGTGCCAACCTTGACTCTGGTAAAAGTCTCGTTTTTTCTTTCTCATCTAAATGTTTCCCTAAAACCAAGTCCATGTTCTCCTCATCCACAGTGATGATTAGAGTCTGTTTTTATGTTTGTGGCTGACATATTCTCCATGATCCCTTTTGACTGTATAGACCAATAGGTTTCATTCATGGTGTCGCAATTACAGGTGAGTTTTGTCATAGGAATGTTCTCTGTGTGGAATGGTTAAAGTCCCAGTGATTGCAAGTGATACTAGTTTTCTAATCAGTTAAAATAGATTTAGGACTATTGTAAGACTAATGTCATTTTCCACCAATTTACATTCTGACATGCTTTCTTAAGTGGGAGTTATAATCAGCCTGCTAAAGGATTTCCTCAAAATCTCTGTTCTCCATAATTCTGCTCCTAATGATTCACTAATACCAATAGCCCGTTAACTAGTACAGGTTGGGTATCCGTTATCTGAAATGCTTGGGACCAGAAATGTCAAATTCTGAGTTTTGGCATTCCAGAACAGTTACATATACATAATTATATATATGTGTACCCACACACACATATATACGCATATATACGATAAATACATACACATACATAGTATACATAGTCTGAAGGTAATTTCATATGATACTTTTAATCATTTTGTGTATGAAACCAGTTTTATGTACATTGAACCATCAGAAGGTGAGGGTTACCACTTCACTGTTATTAATGGGGGTATCTGCAGCCTTTTTGTCATTTTCAGTGGTATTTACACCACAGACCAGTAACTAAGTAAACAGCACCACAGCAAGTAATCCACGTAGATCTTGATCTCATGTGGGCTTCTTCGTGGGGGAACCCCCTGTTGGTATGTCTGGTCTACACATGTTACTTTATTCCTCTTTGTGGGCATGCTTGGGTGAGTCATCTGGCCACATGGGGTAAAAATACATGGCAGCTGGAGGGGCCTGGGAGGATCTTTATTCCCTTGAGGACACTGCATAGACTTTGTGCACCTGCGTTTTAGACGGACCTGTCCCATGAGGTCGAGTGGAATTTGAATTTTCCACTGGAGTTCAGGATTTTGGAGCATTTCCAATTTGGGGGTTTGGGGTTAGGGATTCTTAGCCTGTACTTATATACAAGGTATTTGAAGGCCTTTCTTCTCTTTCCAAGGCTTGAGTTTAAATTTTGCCCAGTCTATGGGACTCTGCTATGCATAGGAATATCTTATCTCGGTTACCAAGAAAGTTTGGGAGCCAGCAGGTGGCATGGTGGTTAAGGGCACTGGACTTCCTCATGGCTGACTGTGGTTCAAGTCCCGGACCTGATCTCACTTTCCTTCTCTCTCTCTCTCACTCTGTCCCTCTCTGGTCAAATTAAAATAAATAAAGTTAAATAAAATAATTCTTTTTTTAAAAAAAGAAAGTTTAAAACCAGCCTCATGGGATTGCATCCCCTCAATGCCCCATGATGCCAAAGCCAGACAGGAAGGTCCCAGGTTTGCATCCTGAGGTCTCCTTGGACACCCTGGACATGGATACGCATGCCCACGATCCCGGGGGGCTGAGGTTATGGGTGGATCGGGCGTGAGGACCTTCTTGGGGGTGTCTGTCTCCCTCTCTTGTTCTTCTCTCAAGAAATAAAAAAAGAGACAGGATTTAAAAGTGCTAGACTAGGTAACAAGAGGAAATAAGAAATTTGGGAACCCACGAATGCTAACACTGACTATGCACTCTGCTGCCTTCTGGGTCGTAATCATTTTATATTATGATCTCATTTAATCCTCTCAATGTAAGTACTATTACTCTCCCATCTTCAGATGAGTCAACTGAGACTTCGATTAAATTATTTGCTCAAGGTCATATTAATTCTGCCCTGGCTTATTCATTTGGTTCAGGGCTCCCAAGGGCCGTGTTGACAAGTAGAGCTTGAGAGTTACCCTCTATTTTGAAAACGGGAACCTGGTATGGATCTCAGGGAAGCATATTACTGAGGAACCTTAGAGAAGTCGGTGAGAGCCTCCTGGCAGCTCAGGAGACCATTTGGCACTAGCTCTACCTTCCGGGAGCAGCCTACTAACCAGAGGTAGAGGCAGAGAAACTCTGAAGGGTACAGTGTAGGGACGGAGTGGAAAGTCCTTTCCAAGTCTCTTGGGTGAATGCTCCTAACAGCCAGGGAATGAGTAGCTAAAGCAGCTACTCTGACACCCTCCCCCTTCCAGAGAAAGAGCTTAGCCAAATTGACCTGATTTTCCAATCCCCTGGGGTCCCAGGTAGCTGGGAGAGAAACACTGCCCTTTTGAAGGGAAGAGAATCAGGTTGCCTTAGTTACCGGGAAGTTTGGCACGCCAAGCTCAGGTGCGTGTAATGAGAGACTGGCTAGAAGAGGTGGGAGTCAGAGGTGGCTGGCGTGTTCCTGCCAAGCTATCCGGAAGGAAGAAACCTTGGGCAGTTTTTGGTGGCCTTTGCAGGGAGTGCCATCCTAATGGCAGGTGGCTCTCCATGCTGTGTCAGGACATCTCTGGCCACATCTGGCTCTAGGCCATGAGAGTCTTCAGCCCCCAGCTCTGTGAGGGCATAAGAGGATTCCTTCCAGCTCTTCCCTGGTAAGAGGAATGCACTTCAGTGGAAATGGCATCCTGTCACCAGCTCCTTGCTGTTGGCCGAGGGACGGCGGGGGGCTGGACCTGAGCTGAGTCCATGGGCACTCTCACCATGTCTCTCCTAGCACAGAGAGAGCCAGCACACCTCTAAGTAGCACCCCGAAGGCTCTGGTTGCTGCTGCTGACAAGCTTCTCTGCCTTGAATCCCTGTTGTAGAGTGAGATAAAAGAAGAGGAAACTGCGTACAGTGACATTTTGTTATTTCATCTTCACCAGCAAGCCATTTAGCCTCTAGCTCCTAAGCAGAAAAGCTCTTCCCAAAATAATGGGGTGGAGGGGAAAACGGGGACGGGATAGGCGTCTCTGTGGTTTTGTGGGGGAACGTTCTACAAAGATGCTGGAGGGGGAGGGGGAGCAAGGACAAGTGTGTGGTGGCTCACATGCCCACCCCCACCCCCGAATTGCCACCTCAAAGCTTCTACCCATGACATCTCTCGCTGTTGGGAAGAAACGGGATCTTTCAGTTTCAAATGTCTGCCAAAGAAAAGGGACCGAGGCTTAAATTCTCTCTCAATGGTCAGCCAGAAAAAAAAATGAAGCTGCATCAAGATTAGGGACACCTTTGTTGGCTTTTTTTTTTTTTCCTTCTCTTGCTCCATTCATCACTCTCTGGCAGTGAGGACACCGGCCAAGGCAGCTGCTGGCTTTCCCCAGTCGGCTGCCTGCTGTTGCTGGGCCTGGCGTGGTGGCACCCCCCACACTGCCGGCTTGCTCCCCGCCCCCGGCCCAGCCCAGTGAGGGTGCTTGCTTGACAGTCACTGGGGCAGCCCTGGGATCTACTGCCAGGTAACCGACTTGGAAGGATAAAATGTCAAGATGCAGGCATCAGGTAGCTGCGAGGAGGAGCTGACCCTAGGACGGCCTTCCGATCCTGCATCTGTCATGGCTTTTCTTGGATAGCGAGGGCCCCATGAGTGTTGTGCTGTGTGTTCCAGGAACATCTCCAGTGTGGTATTGTCCTTGTGTCACTAACAGGACAGTAACAGGAACCTGGTGATAATGATAAATAGTAATGTTTTTCAAAAACAAACTTAAGCTTTTTAAAAGTTTCTTTCTTCTGTGAGGAGCAGATAGTGAGTGAGAGCACACTCCCATGGGCCTGGATGACGTAATCCATGCCCAGCCGGACGTGGATCATGGGCCCATACATGTGTTCCGGGAGGTCGGTCTCCAGACATGAACCCAGAACCTTCTAGTCAGTCAGTGTCACAGAGAATTATGTTACTGTCATGCCACTGTCCAGTTCCTCCGTTTGTTTGTTTACTTTGTTAGAAAACACTTGTGCCCACAGGTATGAGGAGGGAAGAGAGGGAGAAGTGAGAAAGCAGCCCTACTGGGGGATGGCCACACTGCAATCCCTTCTCCACTATTTCTCCTTTAGGGATTTTAGACACACACACACATGCCTGGCATGGTTTTGAAGCAATCCGGATACTAAACCATGCAGTTGGCCATGTCAGATCCAACTACTTATCTGTCATACCACCAGTTGATCTTCCTCCCATTCTCTCCTCTTCAGAGAGAGAGAGAGGGCACCCCCCCATCAAGGTCTTCTCCCAGCTTCAGCCAGCCAGGATCACAGGCATGCATGCATTCACCTGACATGCATAGAAAGGATCCAGGCCATGAACCGGGGACCTTCCCATGTGGGTACGGTATCGGAGCATTGCTTTACCACTGTGCCAGCAGCTGGCCCCAGTAACAGTTATCTTTAACACTCTTCATCCACTGTCATGTATCAAACACTCTTGCTCAACATATTTTTCTGGCATTTTGCAAATGGGGAAACTGAGGTTGAGAGAAGTCAAGTGACAAATGACAGATCACACAGGTAGAAAAGGGCAGGACAGGATCTCAGCCTGGACCTGTATGATTTCAAAAGCCTTACTCCTTCCACCCTGCAGTCTCTCTCTGAGTTTGGTGAGAGCAAAGGAGCTTAAACAAGGGAGAGGAGGGGAAAGAAACGAAGCCCTTACCAGCGTGCACACCTTATTCACGAAGGAAGAAACTGTGTGGTTCCAGCCGAACCTTGGTTTGACACACCTCGCTATTCCCTGTGATAGCTAAGACCGTCATAAAGGTCATCGAAGGATACTGAGTCCAGCTCTGTCACTTACAAATAGTAAGTGACCTTGAGCCAGTTTCTTCGCCTGGGCTGTAAAAGAGTGATAAGAGTAGGACCTACTTACCCACACAGATTATGGCAAGGACAAGACGACCCCAGACCTGGAAGTTGTAGCATAATGCCCGGTACACAGCGCTTGCAAATGGGAGCTGTCATAGGTTGAGCTAGTTTTCTCTCCTGTGCATTGACAGAGGAACTAAGATCCTTGTTTTTCTCTTGTCAACTCAAGTCTCTTCCTGACGGGCCACAGCTCATCTGAGCCACATTGACATTAGAGCCTGCAAACCACCTTGACAGCACTCATTATATAAATAAATCAATAAACTTTTTTCCCCAAGTCTTATCGGAGGCAAGCCCTTCTCTGGAATTTCTGGAGTGAAGTGACTCTTGCCAGTGAGTTGGCACCAGGGCTGTGTGCGAAGCAGGAATAATGAATTACAGTTGTCATGGCACAGCTGAAAAGGCTGATGTAGGAACTGAGGGTCTCTGGAATTCATTTGTAACAGCTTTGGTATCGTGTCCCCTCACTCGGTCTTCCTCCTCACTTAGTCTTCCCCCGCCATTATTTGAGAGCAGTGTGAACCTGCTGTTTTAGTACCTGGATTTTAGCGTGGCAGTGGTGCAGAAGGGCATAGGTATTTATTACGTCCCACCCAGCACGGGGTTGGCCATTCACTCAGCAGGTATTTATGGAGCGCCTTCTGTGACTGGCTTGGTGGCAGGTGCTGAGGATCAGAACAAAGTCCTTGCTGCAATGGGGCATACACTTGGGTAAGGGAGGCTGACCAATAGTGAAACAGATAAATTGCATTATGACTGGGGGCTTGGTGTTCTCCAGATTCTTTTACCTATCTTAGGGAGATTGAGGGATGGTCTTGTCTGCAACACTGTTTGCAGTGGTGGTGTGAACCTAGGTTTGGAACTAGAAGACCTTCGTGCCTTCAATAGAGTGTTTCCAAGAGCCCGCTGATGTGTAGTGTTCTGTGCTGGGCATGGCATGGTGAGACTCGACTGTTTCTTCATCCCAGCGCATATACTGCAAATGAGAGAGATACAGCTAGTCATTTAACTGTGCAGACAGAGTTTGGAGTGCCAGGGGCTCTCCAAGGTTTGGTTTCCTTCCTCTTCTGTTTCATCCATGAAGCACTCAGTCATTTAACAAATACTTACTGGATGTCGTGGCTGGAATATACCAGGCATTGTTCTGGCACCAAGGACTCAGCATTAGTTAAAGCAAAAAAATTCCATATCAACCTCATAGAACTCACTTTCTAGATCAGTGATTGTCACACTTGAAGAAGCCACATCAGAGCCACATCGGAGCCACCTGGAAGGCTTATTAAACACTTGCAGTTTGAGTCAGTGGGTGTGCGGAGGGCCCAGGAATGGGGATTTCCAGTAGGTCTCCAGTGAGCTGCTGGTCTGTGTCTTACCCTTTGAGGACCTCTGATACATTGACTTGTAGAATCCCCACAGTGTCCTAGGAGGGGATTGCACTGTGTTGTCCTTACTCTACAGAGGGTAACACCGAAGACAGGTGAGGTCATGCGTCTTCCTTCCTAGCTAAGAGGGCCAAAGGAAATGGTCTCAGGAGTGAATCCTGCATCCCTGAGTCCCCGGGATTATTCTAATTGTATTGCTTACCAAAGCCTGAGTGAGTGGTAGCAAAATCTGTAAAGTTTTCTTGTGCATTGTGAAATCAAGCTCGGGGAAGCAGAAATCAGAGGGGATTCCAGAAGCCCAAAGGGACTTCTTTTCAGTTACGGTGTTTAGTGCTCTGTGGGCATGGGAGGATCCTAGGAAACAAGTCTAGAAAGTGCAGGGAAGGAGGTGTGGGGCAGAGGCAGAGCCCTCTTTGTATTGGTCATGAGGAGAGTTATGATGCATTTTTGCATAGGAAGAAAAAAAAAAACAAAAACAGAAAAACACATCATGACTTTCCTGACGACCTAACAGAACACTCGTCACAGGCCTCTAGGGAAGCTATGGCTGTGACTGTGCCCTAAACCACTACTTGAATTTTATTCATCTTTGTCACTAATTCTGTGACCTTAGTCACATTTCTAAAACCCTCCTGAGCTTCCCTGTCTTCACTGAAAAACGAGAATAAATCAGCACCTACCTCATGAGGTTGGAAAACATCACATTAGATGTCTCGTTATACTCAAGTCCCACTGACTGGACAGTTCTAACTGCAGCCGTTATACCCTCCCTTGTCTGTTTTGTAACTTTCTCTAGAATTACATAGTTATTGCCCAATTCATATTCTTTGAACCAGTTCAAACATTTGAACCAGCGGCCCAATGTTTGCATCCAGATGTTTTTGGACGCAAACAACTTTCTTGTTTCTCTCAGAGAAGTATTCTTCAGAATAGCTGATCACACTTAAGAAGATAGACTCCTTCCCAGTAAGTAATCATGTTTGCGAGCCAGGAATATCAAGAGGTATCTTAACAGCTCCAGGAGTTTCAAAACCAGCGTAAGTGGTTTATTTCTGTCACTGACAAAAAAACAAACATTTTTCGGCAGCCACGGAAGACCATGAGTTTTTCTTCCACCTTTTCGCTGGTCACCAGGCCCTTCAGTGACCTAGTATGTGGTTCTCAGAATGCTCCAACCCAGTACCTTAGCTTCTCCTGCAGAGCCTTTAGAAATGCAGGTTCTCCTGTTCCACATCACACCTGCCGAATCAAACCCGGGTGGAGCCCAGCGCGCTCTGGTTTTACGAGCCCTCTGGGTGACTGCTGCTCATTCAAGTCTGTGAACCACTGGCCAAACGTTTGCATCCACAACGGCCTCAGAGACTGCGTTAGTGGTTGAGTGGCAGCAACTGGAGTGTAGAACCTTCTGCACACAGATATACGTACCCAGTTGGGATGGTCTTCTTTGGCTTATAAACTTTTTTCTTTTTTTTTTTTGTTTTAGTTTTTGCTGAAGGGCATGTGCACTTGCCAGAGACAGAGAGATGGACAGCGAGACAGCACCCCTGGGGGGGTGGCCACGCCACTATCTCGTCTCCTCATTTTCCTGTCAGGCTTTTGGGGAGGCATACATGCCCATGTGCCTGGCATGTTTTTTAAGTCACCCTGTCCAGAATTTGAGCCATATAGTCAGCCACACAGGATCCAGCTATGTTAAACACATGCCGCTTGTTGGCCTCAGCTTATGAACACTTCTGTTTCGCCCCTAACCCATTATTGGCCAAACTGGCCCCCTCACCCCTAACCCATTATTGGCCAAACTGGTCCCCACACAAACTTCCCTCTGCCTTCCCCTTGGCTTGGCAGCCTCTTTGCATCAAGACTCGGCTCACAGCCTAGCTGCAGTGCCACAGTGGTGGTAGCACAGCGCTTTGCAGTGCTGGATCCACGTGGGTGAGCGAGGATTGGCTTCCCGGGTCAGCTTGTACCCACTGGGCTTGTGCACATGTCCCCAGGATCTTGGTTGTCTGGGAAAGCTGAGGGAGGATCGAAGCCCATTAGGCTTCTTGTCTTTCTCTTTTCTCTCTCTTTCATGAAATAACTAAGTAAACTTTAAAAAGATTCAGCACTCAAATGTAGTTTAGGAAAGCCTTCCCTGGCCTGGCCTAGTAGCCTGATCCCACACAGTCAACCCAACAGTTCGAATTCCAGTAGCCTGATGATTAAGGGAAGTCGGATCCTCACGGTCAACCCAAGAGTGCGAATCCCAGCTCCAGATACTTGAAAAACACACTGGACATTATGCATGTATGCCCCAAATCCTGACAGGATGGGAAACAGAGGAGAAGGGACTGCAGCATGACTGTGCTCCACAGTGGGGGACGGGTCCCTCCTTCCATCCCTCTGCATCTCTTTCTGGTGCATGCACACACCCTCTGACAATGAAGAAGAAAGAAAAGCCATCCCTTTCTCCCTTGCCTACGTGGCCCCTTGTGTGGCATTATTAATAGAACAGCGTGGTTACCTGTCTGCGTCTTCTCCCTTCCTGGTTCACAAGCAACTCCGTGGCTGGCCTAGGAGCACACTAAGCCAGGGGACAAATGCTCCCTGGTCCAGAGGGTGGGGTTCTGTTTCTGGCCTGTCCTCTTAGCAGTAAGTCAGCCTTCCTGAGCCCTCTGTCGCTCTGCAGGGGGAAATAATGACCCTTGAGCTTCCCTTCACAACCCAGTCCAAGTTGTATTTGGGGCCACGATCAGTCAGAGCTTCAGCTTCAGGTACCTGTTGGACTCACCAGAGGGGTAGGTTACAAATACCTGTGCCCAGCCCACCCTCAGAGATTCTAGTTTAGCTAGTCTGGCATCTGATCTGGGCAGGGGATTTCTAGAGGGCCCCCAGTTGATTCTAGAGGATAGCCAGATTAGGGGGCCACCACTGGAGGTAAGCATCTGCCTCTCACACGTGCTTCCAGAGCTTGAATGAGAGTCTGTGGAAGTACCTTGTAAAGGCACGAGAGCGAGACCAACGTCAGTTACCGTCCTGAAACTTAACATTTAGGGCTGGCCCATGCGCGAGGGTTCGGGTAGCTACGTACGACGTGGCCAGCCGCGCCATTTGAATTTGGACTCGGAAGCTTGGAAAGCATGCCGGGCATGTGTGCATGCATACTCAAAACCCCAGAAGGAGGGAGAGATGAAGGAGAAAGGACTGTCGCATGACCATTCCTTATAGTTACCGTCCTGAAACTTAACATTTAGGGCTGGCCCATGCGCGAGGGTTCGGGTAGCTACGTACGACGTGGCCAGCCGCGCCATTTGAATTTGGACTCGGAAGCTTGGAAAGCATGCCGGGCATGTGTGCATGCATACTCAAAACCCCAGAAGGAGGGAGAGATGAAGGAGAAAGGACTGTCGCATGACCATTCCTTGTGGGGATGCTTTCTCATTTTCTCTTCCTCTCTCTCTCTCCAGCAAGCATGAGTGTCCAGCAAATTTAAAAACAAACAAAACCTTAAACATCTATATAGTTCTACTTGGATGATTCTGTATTTCAATAGTAGTTGCAGGAAGTAGAGCAGTAGATATCTGGGGGCAGTCAGATACCTTGCCATTGAGTCATCTCCCCTTTTCCTATATTTACCTTGTTTCTTTCCTGCTATGTTAAATATCAGAACATCTTTAACTCTTAGTGTACCAGTAATGCTCTCCGTTACTTATCTGTTTTTTGCCAGAGGGGGTGTGTATGTACATGAAGGAGAGTGAGTGAGCAAGCGAGCATCCCCACAATGGATCATGCAAGAATCTGGGTGGTTTTCTTTTCTTTTTTCAATTTGTGTTTTCAAGCTTCCAGGGCCAGGATTCAAACTATGCTTAGACTTGTGGGATCTGGGTTCCTCTACACAATGCTTAACCCCCTCAAGACTCCAGGGTGGACCCATGTAGCACTAGTGCTTTTAAATAGATTGGTCTCAACTCTTGGGGGCTAGGTCTCCCTCACATCAGCTGAATTTGGTCTGGCTTTCATATTTATATCTGCATTCTTGAGACTCCAGAAGAGCAGGTGCAGATATTATCAACATATAGATCTAGAACTGTGGACAAGAACTGATGACAGCTCACTAGGATTTATTTATTTATTTACTATTTTTAAGGTTTTTGCCATAGGGAGCCTGTGCTTGCCAGAGAGACAAAGAGAAACAGAAAGTGAGCCCTCCCCCCCTCCGCCACACACACACACACACACACACACACACACACACACACCGGGAGGAGGACCACGCTGCAATCCCTTTGCCTCTGTTCTCCTCCTGGGATTTTGGGTGCACATGCTCACATCCCTGACATGAGTTTCAAGCCATTGAGTCCAGGATTTGAACCACAATCAGTCATGTGGGAGTCCAGCGCCTTAACTACCACAGTTCCTGCTGGCCCATCACTGCAATTATTAAGATTTTAGATCATACGAAATGCTGAGCTCTGTGCTTTGAGTGTGCCATCCAGTTTCATTCTCATCACAGCCTTATGAGATAAGAACTGTTCCTACCTGTGCTCTACTGATAGGGAAACTGAGGCAGAGCTGAGCACATGCCCACAGTAGCACAGCTCGTAGGTAGCAGACCTTGCCCGTGAGCCCAGTCAGTGCAGGTTATTTGCCAGCCCACAGTCAGGCCTGGAGAGCAGCTGTCGGGGAGAGCAGCACTGATTAGTCCTGGTAAGTTGGGCCAAAGCCCCTGTCACTTCTGTCATTCCTTCAGTGGCAGCTTCTTTGGTTGCTCAGGGTCTGTGTGGACCAGGTCCTTGTCCGTGCCGTACACCTGGTTTAGCAGATGTCCCCCCCCCCAGAGGTGAGTGAGCTCTTTCCAAGCATACTTGGTTTTTCAGATCCCTCCAAGGAATGATTCCCTTGAACATAGCCCCCGTCCACTGTGGTGACTGGCATCTTCACTTCTCCGTTCTTACAGACTGTGTGCGGCTCAAGGGAGCGCGACCTCATGTTACTTCTGCGTGAAAAACTTAGCGAGAACCAAGTTTCTCTTTGACACTTTGGTGCTTGAACAGCCTGTGGACTTGGTCTGTGGCATTCTTGTTTGCCCAATGGAACATCCTTCGGGATGTTTGGAGTTCACTAGAAGTCAGTGATCTCAGACTGAGGCTCTGAGCAGGAAGTGGCTCTAGCCCTGCATGGATTTCCTTCCACTCCTGCTACATGTTAGAAACGGAATGCTGTTACCTTTGTGAGTTTGGTTCCTGGTGGGAACCGTGCAAGGGTTGGGGTACAGCAGTGAACAAAGGCTGACATCATCCCACATGGAGCTTGCAGACAAGTCAAAACATGACACTGCGAATTGGAAAATGAAAAGGATGCTCTACTCGAAAATATGGTCCTTGTGGGCCAGCCCAACGCCTGGCAATTAAGGCAGCTGGATCCCATATGGCCGACCACTCAGTTTGATCCCAGACTCGGCAGCTTGGAAAACCGTACAGGGCGTGTGTGCATGTGTGCTCAAAATCCCGAAAGGAAGGAGCAGAGGAGGTAGAGAAGGGATTGTGGTGCGACCGGTCTTGCTTTCCCAGCTTTCCCACACCCCTCTGACAAATAAAAAGAAAAATGGCCCTTAGAAATGACCCAAAAGTCCAAGTATAAGTTTTAAAGTTTTATGAAGTTTTATAGTCAGAAAACCCAAGTTTGCATGTTAGCTGTAAAATCTCTGTTTAGTCATCAGTTCTCTCTAACTAGGTTTTCTTAACTCCCGTTAGGAGTTCATGCCACAGTCTTACCCATAAGCAGTTTTAGTTGTGCTGTGACCACATGCATCTGAATCTCTAAAGAAAGTGGCTCAAATGTACCTTCCTGGGCCCACCTCCCAGTCAACCTAATCAGAATCTCTGGAGGTGGAACCCTGTTTAAAACAAACAAACAAACAAACAGAACCCCTTGAATTGAGGAACCACTGATCAAGGAAATACGTTTGTCCCAAATAGTTCTAGGATCCTAATGAAGACTAGAATTCCTTCTCCTCCTCTGCACCCTGGCCTGGTTCTTGGTCTTCATATCACGTTATCTCTTCCTCTTTTCAAGCTTCCACAGGATTTTCTACAACATGCTCAGATGTTCCCTCTCCAAGAATAGGTCTTCAAATTTTATGCCTCATCCTATGCCTGTTTATCTGAAAAAATTGAAGAAATTTATGCCCACTGTCTCCACATCCCCCATTCATTCCTTGGCACTTCCCATTCCTCCATCCCAATCTTGGAGCCATGTTCTGGAAGTGTGATGAGTGGCCACGCAGTGGCATCTTCCTTGACCTCCTGCCACATCTCACCATGTTGCCCACCATTTTCTTTCCTGGTGGTCATGTTCCTCTGGGTGGGCGAGGTGTTTTGCAGTCTCTTCTCTCCAGTGCTTTCCCTTGTGGTGTCTTGTGTCTACATGCCTTCAGCGGCCTTCACCTGCCTCCTCGGCCATAAAGCTCAGGTCCCCATTTCCTCCTATGGTACATGTCTGTGTCTAGCTAAGCACTACAAACTACAAGAAATCTAAAACTGAATCCCATCCTGGTCTGCAGCAAACCGCTTTTCCTCTTGTCTGTTTTGCCACTACCAAGAGAAGGTCCCTCTGTAATGATTACAACAGGTGCCGAATTTGAATTTGAAGGTGAAATACAGGTCTTTCCGCTACCTGGTCCCCATATACCCAGTCTGCTCCGGCAAACTCAATTCCAGAACTGTCTATCTCAATTCTTCCTACCCGCCATCTAGCTGCCACTTTCTTAACATATTTTTAAAGTTTTCTTATTTCTTCCATGAGAGAGAAACAGAAGCACTCCTGAGAGCATCTTCACACCCAGCTTCAGCCAGGCAGGGTGTGAGCATGTGTGCATGCCTGTCATGTGCAGGAGGACTTCAGGACTTGAACCTGAAACCTTCTTGTGTAGCTCAGCATTAGGGAGTAGTGTGTTCTGCCACGGCAGCCAGCTATGGCATCCTTCCCTTTGTAGGCTCTGACACCTCATTCCTTTCCTGTGTACTCCTACAGAGGCTGGGCTGAAAACGGACTAAATGAGAGGCCACGCACTCTGTTGGCCAACCTGTGTTCTGCTTCCAGGTCAGGCTTGCATAGCCGTCCCTCTCCTTGCTCCACATGACTCCCTGCTGGAGGGCTGAGCAACGTTATTCTGTGCTCAGCCTGGACAATCAGAAACTTAGGAAGCCAGTCCTACTCATTTCACTTCCTTTTTTTTTTAAAGAGATTTTTGCTATAGGGTGCATGCGCCTGCAGGAGAGACAGAGAATCTAAAAGCAAGAAGTCGTCCTCTAGGGGAATGGCCATGCTGCAATCCTTTTTCTTCCATCTCACCTCAGGATCTTGGGCATGCAGGCACATGCTTCTGGCGTGTGTTTTAAGTCACTCAGTCCAGGACTCAAACTGTGGTCAACTACATGGGAGTCCAGCAACATAGCCATTATGCCATCTGCTTGTCTCCCTCCTTTCAATTCTTTTTTTTTTTTGAGAGGTTTTTGCTATAGGGCGCGTGCGCTCGCCAGACAGACAGAGAGAGACAGAGAGATAGAAAGCAGGAAATCACCCCCCAGGGGGGATGGCCACGCCGCAATCCCTTCTCCTCCATTCTCCTCTCGGGATCTTGGGCACGTACGCACACGCGCCCGGCGTGAGTTTAAGCCACCGGGTCCGGGACTCGAACCACGGTCAACTACGTGGGAGTCCAGCGACATAGCCATTACGCTAACTTCTGGTCCCGTCCCTACTTTCAATTCTTAATTCCCTCATACTTTGCCTCATGTTTCTTGCCTATAAGATGGGGGAATAATAATTGCGTTTACCTTATACTATTTTTAAAAGGTGTTTAATTTGGTATTCACTTTGGTGTAATTGCAAACATTCAGGAAAGTTGCAAAAATAGGACCAAAGATTCCCTTACACCCTTTACACGGCTTCACTAGTTTTTACATTCTGTCCATTGGCCTTACTGTCTCATTTTTATCTTCTTTCTCTCTCTTTGAATAATATATTAAACGCCATTGTATATATATATATATATACACACATTTAGATTGAATTGGAGATAGTACATCTTTTCACCACCCAATAGTTTTTGTTTCCTAAGAAAAGAGGACAACCTCTCTTTAACCACACTGCTTCATGCAGTTTTGTAAGTATTAAACAGTGTGAAACGCTTTGCAGAATGTCCGACACCCTCATAAAGGCCAAGAACTGTTAGCTATGGCGCTGAGATACCCTCCTTGGTCCTTGCTTCCAGCCTCCCTGGCTGAGTGGCAGTTGCAAGCATGCCCCGCCCTCTCCAGTTCTCCCCACCAGACCGATGTGGCTCCCCTACCCAACCTGTACCCACTGCTGCCCCTCCGCCCCCCTCAGGCAGCAGCTCTTGCTCCATCCAGCCTGTACTCGCCCTTTCTTATCCTTGCTGCTCCCAGCTCAAGGGATCTGCTCTAAGTCAGAGCAGATGGCAACAGAGGCCCGTGCAGGATGGCTCTGGAAAAGAGAAGCACGTGTGAGGTGGGAATGGCTCAGGATTCCTCCCCTCCCACAGGGCAGGTGGGCGCTGCAGCTGGGAAGCCGTGAGCAGCTGGGACAGCAGGTCTTCCTGCACTTCCCTCTGTTCCCTTCCATCTGCTCCCCCACGACCTGTTTTCTGCTACCTCCCCAAACCCTCATTTACACATCCGCTCTGCCCTTTATTGACCATGTGCCTTTGGGGAGCCTCAGTTTTCTCTCTTTACGTAAACAAGGCTAAGAGTAATATAATAAAGAGTATAATATAATAAAGAGTAATATAATACCTAAGGTTTTATTGGGTGAAGCACTTTTCTAAGTTCTTTGTATTTATTAGCTCAACTAACCATCACAGCGGCCTGCTGAGAGAGGTATGTGACGTCCCATTTGGAGACAAAGACATGGAGGCACAGAGAGCCGGGTAATTTGCACAGGGTCTCAGAGCTAGGAAGCAGTGGAGCTGGGATTTGGGCTCAGGTGTCTGGCTCCAGCAGCCCTCCTCCTAAATGGCCATCCGCTGTGAAGAGTTACTGTGAGAACGAAGCAGGGATGATCTCATTTCAGGTACTTAGCAGAAAGCAAGGCTTATATTGGACACTCAGAAACATCAGCGGTTGCTACACCCTCAGCCTTGGTGTTTGCAGGTGAGGCAGCACGCACTTCACAGCAGCTATAACTAATGAGAGATGCTGGTTTGAGACAATCACGAGCCAACCTTGAACTGGACTTACCTGGCCCAGGTCATGGCAGGGGGCAGGGGTTGTATGGCACCAACCACAGCAGCTGCTCATTCAGAAGAGGTTGTGGGTAGTTGGCATCCCTGAGACGTTGTTGCTCAGGACCTCCAGAGCAGAGCGTTCCGCGTTGCTGGTGGCAATTAGGGCCTGGCGGCTACTGGATCTAACACGTGTGCTCTTCTGGCCCTGCGTCTCCCCTCACATGCCCCTGTGGCAAACTCTGCTCTGCATGTGACCCCTGCCCACTTACTGCTTGGCCTGTGACCGTAGACCAGGACATCAGCATTGCCCGGGAGCTTGTTAGGAATTTAGAATCTCGGGCTGCATCGCAGACCCCCTGAATGGGATGTGCATCTTGCCCCGCTCCCCCGGGATGCTTGCGCGTCTTCATATTTGAGTTGCGCCGGCTGTCCAACACGGCTTTTGTTCATGCAGTTTTTACTCTGTCTTGTGGCTGACCATGTCCCCTACTCCTCTGGTTTAGGGTTGGCCACAAGGTTGTGGTGTCCGTAAACAGTGGATTTTTATAACAGTTATAAACACTACCTAGGGAAAGGAGCTTCTCAGCTCATTCCTAGAGCACCCCATCCCCACCCCCGTGCACAGGATCCGTGCTGGATAGGGAGAAAGAGCTCAGGTGTTCACACCTGATGAGAAAATGCAAGGTCCCAGGGCCACAGCTGTCTAGAGCAGAGGCAGACACTAAGGTCCCATCAGACAGGCTCTGCAGGAAGTCCACCAGGACTGCAGGACAAGGGGCAGTGAGAGGATAGGAACCTTCGTGGGAGGGTAACCCCTGTTGGTTATAATAAATAGTGAAAAGGTAGCCCTGCAGGCACCTGGCAGAGCTCACGGTTCTCAGAAAGCAGGGGCAGAACAAGATGAGGAGGACCAAGGACCCACTAAGCTGCCCAGGCAGGGACCTGAGCCAGCAATATGGGGGACAGGCTCCCTGAAACTAGCCCTGAACAGGCAGAAGTACTGCTGTGAGGGAACTTGCAGAGATGAAGTCTTGTGAAAGGCTAGAGCTGGTCCAGCCGGCGCGGCTGCCTGTACACCCTGGCCTGAGCCGGGGGAACCTGAGCCTGGACGGTATATGGAGGTGGAACCTGGGCTCCTGGTGCAGACCTGGGAGTGGAAGGGGCGCAGAGCCCGAACGCACAATGTAACTGGTGTCTGTATGAGGCCGAGGCCTTATAACACCTCACTCTTCTGGTGTGAAGGTAGCCAGGAGGAGCGGCCAGATTCCGAAGACTTTCCCATCAGGGATTAGGACACTGCCCGTGTCATGCCGGGCTCACCTGTGAACAGCCTTCATGGCATCAGCATGGACCTTGCCCCGACACATTCCTGAGATAACACGCCCTGCCCCCTGCTTCCCTGAAGCACTGACAGTCTGTCAGGCCAGGAGGGAGGCAGCAAGGCCCTGGGTTTGCTTCCAGTGTGTTTGATGTCAGTCTGTATGTCTGTGTTAAATGACTGAGGAGCGAGTCATTAGTGAGCTGTCCAAAGTCTCTTTGGGAACATTCCAGAGAAATGAACCAATATTCCATCAAAGCTGCAAATAGGTTTTGTTTTTTTTTTTCCCATTCCTTCAAAGCAGGGTTTCTCAGAGTGTGGTCCCCAGACCTCCTGCATTAGACTGCCCCCAGCCTGTTCGTGAAATGCAGATTCCTGGGCCTGAACTTTAAACCTACTGAATCAGAATCTCAGTGGGGCACCCAGGAATCGGCATTCTTCATGCTGCCCAAATGACTCTGATATACCTTAAACTTGAAAATCTCTTCCTTGCCTACTGGGTCTCTTTCCTTTGCATAATCTGTGGGTGCCCCCTGCCTACTGATACCCACTCCCTTATAGAGACATTCAGCAAACTTCAACTGAAGTGCCACTTCTTCCCAGAGGCCTTCCTTGCTTGCCATCTTTGTCCTTGCTTGGGTAGGGCCCAGTGTGTGCATCCTTCTGACAAAAGTCTGTCACCGAGTTGTCATTTTTCCTACCTGAGTGCTCCTTGAATGGGACAGCAACTGTGAGTCTCCCCAGGCCCACTCAGCACAATATTTTGCCTAGGATTTGCTCTAATAAATAAATGAATATGTGTCAAGGGGCTGAGAGGCAATGGGAGAACCGCTAAGGAGGGGTGATGAGTGGATATTTCTCTTTAAGAAGCTGCCACCTTCAGGCACTTGCCTTGGTCAGTCTGAACTCCTAGGTCAAGTTGGAGCCAGAGGGTAAGCATTAGACCAAGGCGAGCCCGAGGCTCAGGAAACACAGCCTACCTGTCTGGAGTGGGAGCATCCTCTGTGGAAGCTCAGCTTCCTAAATACATTGCATGGAGGCTGCATAGCTCGAGATGCCTGCTGTTGCAGAAAAAACGATTACAGGATGGTTTCCAGCCCCAGGTCTGACCCCAAACCCAGGGCAGCTTGCATGCTCAGGCCTCCCTCTTTTCAGGCAGGAGGAGCTAAAGAATAGAGCTATTGGACCATGAAACTCCCAAGAGTCCTTCCTCCCAACGCTTCCCAGAGTCTGCTCCATGCTTTTCTGTGTGAGGCTTGCAATTGCTATTTGCCAAACCGGTAACTGTTGACCCAACAGAAATCAAACAAAGATACCAGAAACCCTGGACAGGCTGTCTTAATCATGTCGGTGAAGGGAGAGCCAGGTGCCTGTGATCGGGAATGTGGCCCACCACCTAGTTCAGAAAAACAGAATGCGTTTCCTTATTCCTAAGGACTCAAGTGCCAGAAACCTGCTTTACCAGTCCAGGGTGGCTCCTGCTCTGCTCACTTATCTGTGTGTTTGTGGGGGTCAGGGGAACTTTTGGGAGCTGGTTGGCTCTGGGAAGGCCAGGCCTGACCTGGTGAGTCACTAGGGTCAGCACAGACTGCTGTGACCACAGGGGACTCAGCCCAGGAGGTCAGGATGAGGGCGGCCTGCTGCTCTGTCTCTAGTGGGGTTCACTGAAAAGATAAGAGGGGATCAGCTGGGGGCTCAGCACACAGGACTCAGCTAATGCTTCTCAAATGAGCTGGTGAGCAGGGAGCACCCCGTTTTCATTAAGTGTGGACTGTGTTGGAATCCTTCAGATGTTTGCTGTATTTGCAGGAAGGGGGTCAGGCAAGATTTTCAGCAAATCACTGAACAATTGCCTTCACGCTTTTTCAGGAAGGTGTTACTGCCGAATCTGCTCCTTTTCTCATCCCTTTCTCCGAGTTACACTTCATCTGTCTCCCAGAGGGAGACAGTACAATGTTATTGTTGGTCAAGATTTCATATTGAAAATAAATAAATAATAAAGTTTGAAATCTTTCTAGGTGCTGTGACAGCTGCCCTCTGCTGAGGGATTTTACTTACGCTTACGTTTTCACTTGTCCTCACCTTCCAGATGAGGCAGCAGAAGCCCAGAGAGGTTAGGGGCCTTACCAAGGTCACACAGCAAGTTGACAGGAGGGTCAGACTTTGAGTCCAGCGCTCTCTGACTGCCCAGCCCAGGGGCTTGCCAACGTTGCACACACTCATCTCTCCAAGACAGATGGCGCGTTCTGATGGAACATCGCTGACACTGAGTGCTCTGTCCTTTCTCAGACCAGTTCTCCTGATTTGAGAATTAGTTAAGCTCTTGCACTCTCCAGGGTGCAGTAGCTGGAGTTCAGGCGCTAGAAGAGCTTTCTGCCTCTTTCCTGGAGCTCAGAGTGGGATTGCACAGACCGTGCTCTGTAGGTGGCGAGGACAGGAGGTGGCCTGTGGTTGGCAGCACGGCCAGGGGCCTGCAGAGCAGGCAGGGTTGTGACAACACTCTGGGTGCATGCCCCTGTCTGTTCTAGCACCGAACCCAGGAACTCTCCTTGCCAAAGCTGCCTCTCCTGTTCTCCACTTGCCTCCTGCCTCTTAGGATCTACAGCTTTTTGGAAATGTGAGCACAGAGGCCTTTTCGGAGAGTCCTGCCTTCCTGTATTCTCAGTATCCTGGCTCATGGAGAATCACAGAGGCAGGATAGAGTGGGAGGGAGAGGGAGTGTGTGAAGACAGTTTAGATCTAATTGCTAGCGGCTCCTGGAATAGGCCCTCCCAGTGTCCCCGTTTTCATTCAGAGGCACTGCCACCCTCGGTGAGGGACCATTCCACATTGAACCACGCGTTATCAGTGCAATGCAATAGCCCGGTGATGTCATGAAAATGTTCGCTTTATGAGAACACGTTCACAGGCAAGAATGCAGCGCTGGAGAGGTCGGAGGGCCTCAATCTGCCACACAGCCCAGCTTTTATTGTATAACCCGGGGTTTATTGACCCTTTGTTCCTGTTCTCTTAGACAAAGGATGGTGGTTTTTTTTTTTAAAAAAACTTCTGATTAGAAATCAGTGGTTTAAGTCTGCTAATCACTTCTCTGGCCTGGCATGCAGGCCAAGGAAAGTCCACAGCTCTTAATCTGTTTGCTAATGTTCTCAGTTCCAGAAGTTCCGAAATGTAATCGGCCCCAATTTCTTTTTTCTATTAGATTGTTACTCAGAGTAATTTCTACCGTAATTACAATAATGCAGGCTCTAAGATTGATTACGTACATCATTTTTTTCCATTTACCTTCTTAAAAAGATCTATTTTTAATTGTAAAATATATACCACATAAAATTTACCATCTTAACCATATTTCAGTGTACAGTGCAGAGCATTAAGCACATTCACATTATTGTACAACCATCATCATTCGTCTCTAGAACTTTCTTTATCTTGCAACGCTAAAATCTGTCCCCAGTAAAAACTCCCCCTTCCTCACTTTCCCTGGCCCCTAACAACCCCATTCTGCTATTCTTCGTCTCTATGAATTTGACAGTTTAGGTACCTCATATAAGTGAAATCATATAGTACTGGTCATCTTCACCTTATTCATGGTAGAGTACATGCATGCATGAGAGAGAGAGAGAGAGAGAGAGAGAGAGAGAAAAGAGAAGAGAGAGCCCCTTTCTCCAGTTCTCCAAACTGTGAGTCTAGATACTCACATCCATGCCTGGCATGTTTCAGGCTGACCAGGCCAGGGACTGAAATTGTGGTTGTGATGTGGGATCCAGCTTCTCTTGAGTAGCGCATCATTGCTTCAGCATGAAGCTGGCTGACATTTGTCTTTTTGTTTATTTTACTTAGAATGATGTCTCCAGAAATTCATGCATGTTGTACTATGGTCTGAATTCCCTTTCCATTTGAGACTGGATACCACTGCACTGTAGGTATATATCACATTTTGTTTTTCCCTGAGTGTGCTGATCTTACGGGGTTATTGAGAGGATTTAGTGAATTAATAGAAATAAATCCTCTCAAGCAGTGCAAGACCATGCATTAGGTGTATGTTGGGTGTCCTTACTCAGTGGATAGAGCCAAACTGGTTGCTGTCCATCATCCTGAGTTGCTTTCTTCTCTCTCCTTTTGTTATTTATTTCTTCCATAAGTGAGAGAGGGATGACAGCACTGACAGCAGGGTCCTGATGAGGTAATCCACCTCGGCTTCAGCCGGCCATGGATCATGGGCATGAGTGCACTCAGCATAGTTGGAAGGTCTCCAGACTTGAACCCACAACCTTCCCATGTGAATCTGCCTTGTCTTGTGGAGCATCACTCTTCGCTGCCATTCCACTGTCAGAGGGGTGCTTTCTTCTCTGCCTCATCTTTTTTAACTGGGTCAAAGGCCTTGAAAGGTTGAAGTGAGATGAAAGTAGAACTTGGTGGGTTTTCCGACCTCAGGAGTAGGAATGTTCTGGGCTAGAATGGTGGTAGCCACCCGCATCCGTCCTGAAACTGGCAGTACCTGGTTGTAAGAGTGTTTGCAGAACTGGCAGCCAGAAAACAGGAATGAGGCCTGGAACGGAGTGGTAAGGTAGCAGCTATTGTTCCTTCGGCCAGTAACTAGCAAAGCAAATAACCATCTGGGCGATAAATGGCACCTCCTTGCTGTAAATGAAGGCAGTTAGCTGGAGTTTGTGTTGCAATGTGTGTTACCATAGGGCATCGCAGTCTATGGGCTTGGGTACCTGCCCTCAGGCCTGTGTTCCCTAAGTGTCAGGGCTTGGGTCTTCATTGATGGCCCATCTGGTAGGACTTCACCCTCATTCCAGAGAGATCAGATTTTCCATCACTGAAGTTAACTCCAAGAATGTCAGAAAAATTCTGGATTATAGCTTCCAAGAGCAGATTCCAACTCGGTGACTCTCCCCTAAGGAAGATGTCATGGAGAAAGTAATCCCATCTCTACTCTTTCTTTAAAGCCTAACCCAACTTCCTGAGCGAGACAGGAAGAGCAGATCCACTGAAGGGAAGGAAAACTTGGCCTTTCCCTCTCACCTGGTTGACCCAGCCTAAAAATCAGTCAGTTCCTCCTTGAGGATCATTCCCCAGCTCCCCAAATGGGGCCTGGTTGAGCGTTTACACATGGCGGTATACTTTCGCTGTGACTTAACTGTTCAGTCAAAATGAATACCCCTTGTTAATTCTGTGTCATGTCAACCCAGGACATTTCTAGAACAGCAGCCCTCAAAAGTTTGGTTCCTGGAAGTCCTCTCAGGAGATCTGTAAGGTCAAAATTTCTTGATAAAACTAAGCAGTATTTGCCTCTTTTTACTTTTAACTTCTCGTGAGAGCACAGAGGAGTTTCCCGGAAGCAACATGGCATGTAATTTCACAACAGATGGGTGCAAAAGCAGCTCTTAGAACTTAGCTCTCCTCTGAGGCCATCCCCTAGAGAAATTTGAAGACTGAAATTATGCTACTCTTCTCACTAATGTTGGGGGAAGACTAGAAAATATAATTAGTTATAGAAATGTGATTTATGTTAATATGCAATGGGTTTGTTACTTTCAAATGTTTAAAATGTTCTGTTTTAAGTTCTAGTAAATAGAACTTAAAGGTAAGTAATTATTGATACATTAATCTTCATGAACAAATAATTCTTTGGGGGTCATTTAAAAAATTTTTTTTAAGATTTTTTTTTTTTTCCGTAAGGTGTATGCATTCAGAAAGACAAAAATCGAATGAGGGGAAGTGAGAAATCACCTCCCAGGAGGAATGGGCATACTTCAGTCTCGTCTCTGTTCTTCCCTCTGGGATTTTGGGCATGCACACACATACATGTGCCTGGTATGTTTTTCAAGCCATGAGGCCTGGACTTGAACCATGGAGCCGGCCATGTCAGATGCGGTGCCTTAACCACCATGCCACCTGTTAGCCTGGGGTCCTCACTTTTTAAGAGTGGAAAGGAGGTCCTGAGACTAAAAAGTTTGAGAACTCCTGTCCTAGATAAGTAGTCAGAAATTTTTTCTAGGACTAGATAATAAATATGTGAGGCTTTGTGGACCATACTATCTCTGTTTTAACTACTCAACTTTGTAGAATGAAAGGAGTCACAGATAATATGTTAACAAATGGGCTTGGCTGCGTCTCAATAAAAGCTTTGTTTACAGAAACAAGCAACAGTTGGATTTGGCCTGGAGGCTGTAGTTTGCCTTCCCCTGCTTTAGACTAAAGATTTACGGGCAGCCTCTATCTTATAAAGCACTTCATCCCCATTACTTAGCATAGGGCCTGATCCTTTTAGATACTTGGTAATTTTAATAGTGTTTAGCTGCTGGTAATATAGGTAAAAAATAACAGTGGCCTAACTTCAAGGTAGCTGTTACTTATTTGTCACACAAAAGAATATTAAAAAGGCAGGCCAGTCAGTACTCCACTCTGTCACCGGAACCAGGATCTCTATGCATTTCTGCTCCACCATCCTTACCATGTCACCTCTATGCTTAAACTTGCCTCTTAGCCTAGCAGAGCTTAAAAACAAGCCTACAAAGGGGGAAGCTGTTCAGTCAATAAATTAACTGTCCATCAGAACAAAAAGGAACATTTGTTAAAGAAAGAACACAAAATCCAGATTCTCAACAACTTAGCTTTCACGATGTGCGTGTAATAGGAAGAGTACTCGACCATGAAGAAAGACAAGTCAATAGAAGCAGACCCAGAGATGGCAGAGATGGTAGAATCACCCGTGAATGACTTCAAAATAGTTCTTATAAATGTGCTTAAGTATTTAAAGAAAAATAAATCAGCAGAGAAATGGGACCAAATGAATATTCTAGATGAAAATGACAAAATCTGAAGTGAAAAATGTGCTAAATCAGATGCTGTAGGAAGAAAAGATTAGTAAACAGGAAGTCAGGACAATAGGAAGTATTCAAACTGAAACACCAAAAGGAAAAAAAGTGAAAAAGTTAGGTGTTAGAACTGCAGGGATCTGTGGGACAGTGTCCAGCAGTATAAGAAGTATATACTTGGGGGCCAGCAGGTGGCATGGCGGTTAAGGCTCTGAACTCCCACATGTCCGAACACATTTCAGGACCAGCAGATGGCATAATGATTATGTTGCTTGACTCTCTTGTAGTCCACCATGGTTCGAGTCCTGGATCTGGTGGCTTAAAACTCATGCTGAGAGCATATGTATACATGCCCAAAGTCCCAAAAGAGGAATGGAGGAGAAGGGATTGTGTCGTGGCCATCCCCCCCACCCCCCTGCTGGGTAGGGGAGTGATTTCTCGCTTTTAGTCTCTCTGTTTCTCTCTGTCTGGCGAGGGCACACACATTACAGCAAAAAGCTCTCTAAAAATAATAATAATGATAATAATAAGAAATTCAGACATTTTAAGGTAAAATAAAAATGGAAAGTACTAGGATTCTTAAAAATTTAATGCATATTCGGGACCAGCAGATGGCATAATGGCTGTGTCGTTGGACTTCCATGGAGTCAATCGCGATTCAAGTCCTGGACCTGGTGGCTTAAACTCACGCCAGGTTGTGTGTGTGTGTGCATGCCCAAGATCCCTAGAGGAGAATGAAAGAGAAGGGATTGTGGCATGGCCATCCCCCCCTGGGTGGTGATTTCTTGCTTTCTGTCTCTCTATCTCTCTCTTTCTGGCGTGCACACACGCCTTATCGCAAAAACCTCTCCAAAAGTAAACTTGCACTTTAATTCCATTTTTCCACAAACCTTTTTTCTCCTAAGCAAAAGCAAGAAACAGGTCTCAATGTTGTAATCCACTCCCAGCCTCAGCCAGCCCTGGATCATGGCATCTCAGAAAGTTCTCCACGTGTAAACCTAAAACCTTCCCATGTGCATCAGCCTCTTAGAGCATTGCATTTTCCACTGTGCCACCATTTTTGTCTGTTTTATTGCCAGAGATGTGTGTTCTCAAGGAGATTGGGGAAGAAGAGAAAGCACTCTCCCAACAAGGCAAGGTCACACACTCTTTTTTCCCTGATTTCATCTTATGAGGATGTTGGGTGGATCAGCACACGTACCCAGTGTGCTGGTAAGCCTCGGAGGCCAGGATTTGAACTGCAGTCTGGCTGCACTTAACCGCTGTACTCTTGGGCCAGCATCTGCAAGCTTTTCAAGAAACCCTCATAGCACCAGGAGAATTACACAAGAAAGGTGAAAGAAAGTCTTTAGACTGAAGGAAAACGAAACTGGGTAGAAAGTTGGATCTCCACGAGAACTTAACAGTATTAGAAACTTTTAAATTCCTCCGTTTCTGTAAGAGATAATTGACTGTTTTAAGCAAATATAATCATAATAATGGTGTATTAAGACTAGATTTTTTTTAAGAACAGAAAAGAAGGAAAAAAGAAACAGATGAGACATAAAAAACAAATAACTAGTTGGTAGATTTAAATATAACTATAATGATTCATTAAGAGTGAATGGACTGGGGCCGGCAGGTGGTATAGTGGTTAAGACACTGGACTCCTACATGGCTGATGGTGGTTTGAGTCTTGGACCTGGTGGCTTTCTTTCTCACTTTCCTTCTCTCTCTGGTCATATTGAAATACTAATAATAATAGTAATAATAATAAATAATTCTAAAAAAGAAAAAAAAAGTAAATGGACTGGGGCCAGTAGGTAACATGGTGGTTAAAGCACTGGACTCCCGAATGGCCTCACCATGGTTGAAGTCTCAGGCCTGGCAGCTTGAAACTCATGTCAGGCACATGTGTGTGTGTGTGTGCCCATAATCCCAAGAGGAAAATGGAAGAGAAGGGATTGCAGCATGGCCATCTCCCCTAGGCGGTGACTTCTTACTTTTTCTCTCTGGTGAGTGCATGCACCCTATGGCTAAACTTTTTTGGGGAAAAAAGGCAATGAATAACCACTCTAATAAAAAGGTAGATATTAAGTTAGAAGACTAAAAAAAAAAAGACTGATGTGTATGCTACAACTCATTTTAAGAAACTCATTTTAAGTATATAAATACCAATACTCAGGTAGGTTAACACAATTAGGACCAGTCAGTGGCATGGTGGTTAAAGTAGCTGAATTCCACATGGCCTACTGTGTGTTTGAGTCCTGGAACTGGTGGCTTGGGAAACATACCAGGTACATGTGAGTGAGTGCCCAGGATCCCAAGGGGAGAATGGAAGTGAAGGGATTGCAGCATGACCATTGCCCTGGGAGATGCTTTCTCTCTCTATCACTTTCTTGCTCTAGCAAACACACACGCCCTCTAGCAAACTATAAAAGAAAAAACAAAACTGGAATGACCATCACAACGTCATACAAAGACAGTGTTTATAACAATAGTTCAGCTCTTCAGAAAGAAGTAGCAATCCTATCTGTGTAGACACCTCATAGCTGTATTGAGAATACATGAATAGGTTCCTGGATCCAGTAGAGCAAGCCTTGCAGCTCTTCACGGGGATGGACTGATGGAGCCATTTCCTCATTCCAGTCCCAATCTCCTTTGAATCCAGAACGAGGACAGAAGTAGGTAGAAGCAAGCTCAACCCCATGGCCTCATTCCGTGCTCAGCTTGGAGACCATGTGTGTTCTCTCTGTGCCTCTGAGACAGCATGAAGCCCTGACAAATGATCCCCATGGTGTGCGCCACCCTGGCTCTTGTCATCAAGAGTTCTCTGGAACCTCCCAAGCTCCCATGGAATGCCAGCCAGGACTTGGGGCTGTGTTTGCTGAGGTTGGAGAGGGCTGGGGTCCCAAAGTGATGGGTGGGGTCAGCGCTGGCCACTAGGAGTTCCAGGTGTCCTGGGACCAGGAGAAGATGGCAGTGTCCTCCCCCAGACTGACTCCTGCCATTCAGATTCTGACAGGAGCTGAGTCAGCACCAGGTGGGTCGGGGAGGGGGGGAATTTTTGAGCAATAGTGAAAAGCTGTCTGGAACAGGAGGTGGTTCCCAGATAGGGTGTGACTGGTTGGCTAAGAATTTCAGCCAGTCCCATTTGCCTAGACAATACGCATGAGCAATGAGTTCTTTTTCTTTTTATTTTTTAAACTTTAAAACTGCAGTAAAATAGACATAACATCAAACTTCCTGTCATAACCATCTTCAAGTGTACCGTCAGTACATTCAGGACAGTCACGGTGCAGCCGCCACCTCCATCCACCTCCAGAACCGTTTTCATTTCCTAAACCGAAACTGTCCTCATAAACCGCAGCTTCTGGTGCACCCCGGGCCCCTGGAAGACACTTTCTCCTTTCTGACCCTGAGAATCTGCCTGCACTAAGTGTGGAAGCACCCAGGATTTAACACTGTGTGATTGGCTGTTTCCTGCAGCTCAGTGTCCTCAGAGTTCCTCATGAGTCAGAATTCCTCTCTTTTATAAGGCAGTATATTTTTTTCTTTTTTTGAGAGTTTTGCTGTAGGGTACCTGCACTTGTTAGAGAGACAGAAAGTGAGAAATCACACCCGAGGAGGGACAGTCACTCTGCAATCCAGTCTACTCTCTGGATTTTAAGCACGCATGCACACACACCTGGTGCGAGTTTCAAGCCACCAGATCCAGGACTCGAACCACAGCCAACCACGTGGGAGTCCAGCATTTTAACCACTACACTGCCTGCTGACCTCTTAGGGTTCCCTTTTATGTTATTGTCACCGTTTATTTTTCTGTTCCTCTGATAGACACTTGGGGTACACCCACCTTTCGGCTGTTGCGAGTGATGCTGCCGTGAGCATGGCTGTGCAGTAAAGGCTTCTTTTTGTTTTGTCTTAAAGTAATGAGGTCAAAGCGAGGATAGGAGTTAATTGTTCAAGATACAGACATGTCAGTTTTATTTCACGAGACATAGAACAAATATAAATACCTAGGAAAGTTTATCCTTGCAAATCTACATTTTTGAAGAGACAGAGTTGCTGAGAGCTTTTGGTGATCAAGGTCTTTTGGGTTTGTTCCTGCCCATTTTCCTCCCTGCTAGAGGCCATTCATTCACCAGAGAGGGAGAGAAAGCACCCCCGATGGGGCATGGCCACTCGACTGTCCTTTATCCTCGGTTTCCATCCTGTCAGAGCTGAGTCTCACACATATGCTTGTTATGTTTTTCAAGCGACCAGAGCCACAGTTCAAACCACAATTTCCACACGGAGGCTGGCTCCCAACACACAGCGACTATCTAACCAGCGCACTGCAGTGCCAGACCTCACCCTTTGCCCTCTGGAGTCCCTGTGGCAGCACAGCCAAGGTGCTGTTCTTGGCTTCAACGATCGCAACAGTGTGACCAGACTCCAAGAGCATTTTCAGCAATCTCTCTTGCAACTACATTGGGACTTTCCTTCCACAGTGCTTTCCAGAGCGAGTTGCCTCCATGTCAGAAGTCCCTCCTGGTTCTCCAGTGCCCACAGAAAACCCCAGAACTTAGCTAGACTCTGGGTCCCCATGGCCTTCCAGCCCCTTCTCTCTCCTCCTCTCCATTCCTTCATAACTGATGGGTCCATGTGTCCAGCCTGTGTACTTGTTCCTGGCAGACATAGCTGATGCTGACTCACCCGGAGTGGTCAAGGGCCCCGCGCATGGCAAGAGCAGG
>NW_006159712.1:3395338-3412681 GCF_000334495.1 Tupaia belangeri chinensis | reverse complement strand
GCAGGAATGGTTCTGATGAGGGCTTTTACAATCAGGGTCTCTCCCTCTTCATTGAAACCACGTGAGGTAAACAGTTTTATCACCAATCTACCAGTTGGGAAATGGAGGTGAAGTGCAGAGAAATTAGCACTTAAATCAAATTCAGGATCAGAACCAGGACGTTCCTCCGAGGGAGATCGCAGCTTTATGAGATACAGAGGAGCTGGAAGTGAGCAGAAGAAAGGCTCAGAGGCCTGGGTCTGCTTTCTTCCTGTAAGTAAGGCCTTGCTAGGGTTAAGTTTCATCGAAGAACCATGGAAGACCAGTGTCTGTAAAATACAACCATGGCTCTAGCTATCCAGTTTCAAGCATCACTGGGAGTCTTGGAGCGGATCTCCCACAGATAAGAAACGACTGTGTTTAGTGATAAAAGTGCTCTTGCCAAAGGAGTAGAAGATTTTGATGGAATGTACACACTGGAGGACCTCGGCCATTCCCCCTTGTCTAACTAGAGTGCTTCCATTGGCCTGCTCTGACCATTTTGGTGTCAGTGTGGAGCATTTTCCACTCCTTTTTCCCCAAAGTACTTGTATGACCTAGTGTCCAGTGACCCTGAAGGCCATGCCAGCCATTCCTCTCCATCAGCAAGTGTGTCCCCTGGGCTGACAGTAGCCCACCCCCAATAAAACAGACATTCTTCATTGAGAAAATCAGCCCTGTCTGGTGCAAGGAGGTGGGTTCTTCTCCTGGAAGGTTGGTCTTGGCTTTCTTCATAGCATCGCCTTTTCTTCCTTACCCCTTTGTACTAGGACGAGGTTGGGGGGAGGTAGGAAAAAGTCCTCCACAGGAGGCTGCTAGATCGCATTGTTGACCAGTGACCCAGGGGTCCCTGTGGTGTGAGTCGCCTTTAGGACTTCAGGTGTGCTGGATTTAAGGGCCAGGGGACCCGCTGAGCAGGCCTGGAGATGCTGAACCCAGGTTAGACAGCACCCAGAAAGGCTTTGAGGTTTTCTCTTCCAAGGTGAGCTCATTTTTTTATTTTATGTATTTAAAAAGAACTCCTTTTGAGGCAGAACTTCAAAGGAAGCCTTCTAGGGCCACACTTCCTTTTGGTAAACCTTAACCAGTGTAAATGTTTACTTTTGTGTTGTAAATCCTAGGAGGTGGGGGGAGAAGGAATTTCAGAAGCAGGTGTCCTGCCAGCAAAAGTTAAAACTTAATCTACTGTTTGGGGTATTTGGGGGAGAGGGCTGGGATGGGGGAGGGGTTATTTATAATTAACGAGCCATGCTAATAATCCTGGCATTAGACAGAACCTTGTTGCCATGTTCCAGACCCCCTGGAAAGGAGAAGTAAAGAAAGCTCACCTTACTTAACCCTTGGTCGGAAGTCAGTGCATGAAAATGGGATAAATGAAGCAAAACAATAATTAAAGAGTAGAAAGATAAAGGGGAACCTGAGATGATGTCATGCCATATTATTTAAAAACTGTGGCTTTGGTTAAAAATGTAAATTCTCAAAAGGGTTACTAAAACTTCCGTGTCCCTGCCACCCCCACCTGGCAAATCCTCTGTCCTGCACCCAGAATGCAATGCCTTGAGCTAGAGGGCCTTAAAGTTTGGCCTGGGAACTCTACTCTCTAGGAAAGACTTCTGAGTTTCAATTTTCTGCTGGAGAAACAACCCCCCTTGGGAATAAATCCTTAAAAAGCTGAGATTTTCTGTGGAGAGAGGCTCGATTATGTAATTTACCTACAGTGAGTCGCAGTAGTCTTTTCAGTAAAATGGAGTGACCAACAGGTACCTTCAGAAGTACTAGGATTAGCTGGGATTGTGTTTGATTGTGTTACTCTGTTCAGTAATCATTACTGAAGTCACTGTTGTTGAGGGACTCCTATGGTGTCCACCATATATATATATATATATGTGTGTGTGTGTGTGTGTGTGTGTATGTTAGAATGTGCTAGAAGAGGGTGGGATGGTGGGGGGGGGATCCTGGGGCAGTAAAACTGAGGCTTCCCTGGACCCCTGCATGTGCCCATTCATCAAGGCCCCTCTTGCTTTTCTCTTTCCTCTGTTCATCTGGAGGGGATTGGGCTGGTAGGGAAGGAAAAGGGCCATGGTACAGAGAAGATGCAGTAAGGGTGTCTGGGGTAGCAGGCAGTCAGCCGATGGCTTTGGGGACTCTGTAGTTTAGGAACCCAGAAATGGTAGAAGAGTTGGCCCCTCCTCACTGTCTTCTGCCCTAACGCTGCTAGATCTTCTGACTGTAAGAATTGGCTGGTGTTTCCAGAACCCTCTACTACCAACCCCTCCCCCACTTTCCCTGAAGCCTCAAACCCCCAAGGCGGACAGAGCTGCCAAGAAGTGGACTTGGTGACTCACACAGCTACTCCCCAGTTTGGGGCCATTAGCATGACCACCCCAGCCCTCCCCACCCCTCCGAGGTGGGGGAGCTTGCTTCAAAATTATAGCACTGCATGGCAGGGTAACTATAATTAACAATAATTTGTTGTACATTTCAGAATAACTGAAAGAAAGGATTTTACATGTTCCCAACACAAAATAATGATAAATGTTTGAGATGATGGATATGCTAATTACCCAGGTTTGATCATTACGCATTGTGCTCGTGTACTAAAAAGTCACTGTACCCATAAATATGTACAATTATTGTGTCAATTAACAACCTGCAGCTCTGAGGATTCCTCACTTCAGCCCTGCATGCTAGAACAGCAAAAGCAGCAAACAGCCAAATGGCTCTCGCTGGGCACCGTGTAGTCACATGACTGGGCACCCTGGTGACGGGATGCCATGTGCATAGTGACAAGAAGGAGCCAAGACAAGTGACTGAGCAGACAGCAAGATTCAGAATAGTATGCTTTGTGTGTTTTAAAAACACGTCTCCACATCTACTGGTTTTACCGAGGGGCTCCAAGGAATTACCCACTCCGTGTAGTTGTTAAATAGCTACAGGTCCAGTCCCACCCTTTGAGAGCAGGTGTTCACTACAGCCCACCTCTCCTGAGGCACTTTCTCACCTGCCTGGATCAGGCTTCCATTTGGGTTTGCAGCCTCAAGTCCACTGAAAGTGAACTGAGGGAGGTTGTCATTTATCAGGTTTGGTCTTTTTTTTGTTGTTTTTTGTTTTGTTTATTTGTTTGTTTTTAGAGAGAGGGATTTCTGCTGTAGGGTGTGTGCATGCTCTCTGGAGAGACAGAGAGACAGAAAGCAAGAAATCACCCCCCTAGGAGGATGGCCATGCCACAATCCCTTCTCCTCCATTCTCATCTCAGGATCTTGGGCACACATGCACGCACGCCCAGTGTGAGTTTTAAGCCCTACGTCCGGGACTCAAATCGTGGTCGACTATGTGGGAGTCTAGCAACGTAACCATTACACCATCTGCTGGCCCCATCATTTATCAGTTTTAAGATGAACTTTGTTGTTTTTGGTTTGTTTGCTTTGAGAGGCAGAGAGAAAGGGAAAGTGAGAAATCACCCCCAGGGAGGATGGCCATGCCATAGTCTCTTCTCCTTCATTCTCCTCTTAGCACACGTGCTTGGTATGATTTTCGAGCCACTGGGTGCTAGACTTGAACCGCAGTCGACAATGTGGGAATCCAGTGCCTTTACCACCTTCTTGCCCCAAATGTTGTTTGCTTTAACATTAATGTCTTCAGGTCGGGGTGGCCCTAATACAGGCTGTGGGCCATTGAGTTCTCGTTCCACATGCACAAATGATGCTGTTCCTGCTGGTGTAACTGGAGAGCTGTGACCCCTCTCTGCTAAATGGAAATCCATTGAGAAACTATCACAAATAGATCTGTATTCTTATTGCAAGACCTTTCTCCAACATCTTCTGGTAAAATCAAGAAGGTGCCAGAATCAAACCTGAAGGTAATTGTCAGTGACTTGGAAGACAGTCATGGAGACATATTAGAATTCTCTTTTAAGAAATGCAGGACCAGAAACAGTGGCTCCATTGCTGGACTCCCATGTAGTCAACCATGGTTTGAGTCCTAGACCCAGTGGTTTAAACTCACGCTGGGCACGTGTGTGTTGTGCGTGCCCAAGATCCCAAGAGGAGAATGAAGGAGAAGAGATTGCAGCGTGGCCTAGCAAAAACCTCTCCAAAAAAAAAAAAAAAAAGAAAGAAAGAAAGAAACAAAAGAAAAAAAAGAAATGCTGCCTTAGCCTTCATTGTCACAAGGAATGACACAGTGAGAGAGACAGGTGTTGACGACTCAGAGCTGAGAAGGGTTTAATCCTGTGGATACCTTGCCTAAGTATTTTGCTTATTTATATCTTTCCATATACAGAAAAGAGAGCCATAATAAAAGTGATGTCTACATGAGCTGTTCCAATACATGCAGATATTGTACGGGAAAGCTGCATTGAGTCATTGCTTATTGAGCACGTTTTTCTTTGTTAGTTATATGTATAATAATCCTGCTTCTAAGCGGTATTGTCTTAAGTGATGAAATAGAGTGTGTGTGTGTATGTGTGTGTGTGTGTGTGTGTGTGTATATATATATATATACACACACACACACACACAGAATGGATGTGTATGTGTTAGTTTCGTACATGTAGATATGTCCATGAAAACATTTCTGGAAGGATACACAGGAAATATTAACATTCCCTGTTACTTCAGGGATTTGCACTGGTGGGTGAAATGGGGAATGTTTTTTGTTGCTTGTGTTTCTGGGTTATTTTTTCCCCTTATTTTTATAAACAAACCAAGAAAAGAAGTAAAATGGTGTTACTTATATGTCTCAAGCCCCAACTCAGACCTCCTGACCTCAGTGGGTCCCAGGTACCAGCTTTGGTTCCATCTAACCAGACTGAAAGCCACCTAGCATCTCCACTACCAGGGGAGCGAGGACGTCACGAGGCTCCTCAGGGTTTCAAAGAAACTGCTAACAAATGAACTGACAGTGACTGGCTTCTTGCCTTCCTCCCTCCCTGTCTCCACCCTTCCTCGGTCATTTTTCTTAGTGCTCTCCAGTCTGTAGTATCAAACATGCATCTATAGACCTTCCTCCCTCTGGAGCAGTGCCCGTGTTGCCCAGAAGTGCCTCGAGCACATGCCGTTCATCTCTAATCAGCCCTTCCTAGCTTCGAAGCCTGAAGATGAGCCCTCAGCACTGAGCGCCCTCTTGGGCGGGCACGACTTCCCCTCCTACGAGATTTCACTGTGAGGCCAGCTGTTGGTTTAGCAGGTTCCCTCTCCAAAGAGGGGATTGGCAACACCTCTGGGGCCCAGGGATGCTGCTGGGGTGGCTTCAAGGCCACCCTGAAGGTGACAGTGCAGGGGACAAGCATGTGGAAAGAGGACAGTACACTCGGGCTTCACTGCACGCCTTCCCCAACCCTATCAGCCCAGGCCAGCATCTTGGCGACTCAGACATTGCCACTGAAGTTTCCTAACTGCTTTCCTTGCTTTTCACCTTACCCTTTCCCCCTTACTGGTTCTTTAAGATGATCTTATTACAAGATTCTTACAGAAATACAGTCCCGGCATGCCATCCTGTTGCATAAAATACTTCTGTGCTCTCTTGGTGCTTTAAAAGACTGCTTTGCCCAGTGTGGGCCCCAGGACACCCGACGGGGGTCCGACCCTGATCTTGCCTCCCCAGCACCATTCTGTTCCTCTGTACGCTGGCGACAAGTCTTCAAAGGCATCGCCACTGGCTGCATTGAGCCTTGCAAATCCTAGTGCTCTACCTGGAATTTTCTCTCCTCCTCTCTTCACCTTGGTAAGCCTACTCAGCCTGCAGCCCTGGGGTTAGTCATCACTTGCTCCAGAAGCTTTCCTAGAGTCTGAGTAGAACAGACCCCTCCCCGCCCGTGTACGATCTCACGCCGCGGAGCGAGCGCTGTGATGCATGGAATCACTCAAACTGTTTGTCTTCTCCCCTCATGGCAAGCTCCCCCTGCCTGGCTTCAGTGAACTCGGAACATATATGTCGTGTGAATGAATGGCCCTCCTGCTAAGCCATGATACTTCTCCCAGGAGCAAGTGGCCAGCCCTGTCCTCAGTAAGCAGGCTGCTGATGTGACTGAGTGTGCAGACCAGTCAGGAGGCCTGCCCCTGCCGATTGGCTGCATGGAATGCCACCGGTCCCTCTGGTATCCTGGATACTGAGAAGGGTGGGAATGTAAACTGGGCCCAGAGGCTGCATTCTTGAAATTTCACTGCAGCCCAGGAGGAGCCTGCAGGGAAGTGAACCTGACCTTGAAGTCTTGCTTTTCTTTTTTTCCTCTTCTAAAAAAAAAAAAAAAAATTGAGATAAAAGGTGCAATCATGCAACACATTCTTTCTGAGGGAGCTTCTAAGTCCCACTACACCCATCACCCAGTCGTGGATCAGATACATCTTCCAAGATTCCCCAGCATCTCATGCCCTGGGGGAGCAGAGGCTCCTGGTGGATACTCCCTGGGCACTCACGGAACACCCTGGCAGGAACACCCTGGCAGTGCTTCCTTTACAAAGTAGTCTGACAGCGGCAGATGCTTACTGAACATCGGTTGTGTCACAGGCAGTGTGCTAAGCGCTTTGTGTACTTCCTGAGATCTGGGCCCCCAGGATACCCATGCTCAAGGACTGCTTAAACCAGTGAACCAGATGAGGAACTGGGACTCAGAGGAGTGAACTGATTTGCCCGTCATCTCTCCGCAGAGGGTGGCAGTGCCGGGATTTTAATGTAGATCCGTTTAGTCGCTCTGAAGCCCCCCACTCTGACTACTGAGCTACCTCTAGTAGCTGTAATGGCCACACTGGACCCTAAGTCTTCCCCCCACTTCATTAGCTCATCCTGTTCTCTGTAAAACTCGAATAAGAAGCTATGATTGCTGGGACCAGCAGATAGTGTAATGGTTATGTCCCTGGACTCCCACATAATTGACTGTGGTTCGAGTCCTGGATCGAGCGGCTTGAAACTTATGCCAGGCGCATGTGCATGCATGCCCAAAATCCCAAGAGGGGATTGGAAGAGAAAAGATTGCAGCGTGGCCACTAACCCTGGAGTATGGTTTCTCGCTTTTTGTCTCTCTGTTTCTCTCTGTCTCTTCAGTGAGTGTACATGCCCTATAGCAAAAATCTCTCTTAAAAAAAAAAAGGAAAGAAAAGAAGCTATGATGGCCTTCATCTCTCAAATTACTACACTGAGGCTTAGAGAAATGAGTAGAATGAGAATTCAGGCACGACTCCATTCACCCATGAAGCCCTTGCTTTCCTTCCTCACAGGGGTGTCTGTGTCACTTAGAACAAACCACTTGTCCTCTCTGGCCTTCAGTTTCCTCCTGCCTAAAATGTGGGCATTAGACTCTATGAGGGATTTTCAAATGATTTTTAGCAATGGAGCCACTTCTTCTCATGGAGTCTGTACAGTGAATCCTGCCGTGTGAACCCCTTTGCCTCCCACTCACCTCGCCCCTAACCTACCTTGATCCGTGGGTCCCACAGAACCCAGTCTGAGAACCACAGTTAGAGGTCCTTTCCAAAGTTTGTTTCCATTACAGTCAGCCATCTTTGCTGCTTTATTTTGGGTCCAGTAGAAGAGCCAGGGCTTGTTCTTTCTCATATAAAAACAATACCTATAGTCCCCAGCCTCCGCAGAGCTCCAGGCCGGAAGGTCCGAACTTCTGCCCCAGAATGGCCTTCCTGTGTGTTTAGAAGAAAGGTGGAACTTTCTTATATGTGTGGTCAGTGCTCTGATTTATTAGGGAATCCAAACAAACTAGGAGTTAATGCAGCACAGCTAGGGTTAAACGGAGTTGGCGCAAATCCCTGCCCTTCACTTCGAGCTGTGACTGGGCGAGTCACCTGATCTGTTAGTTTCTCCTGTGCATGGAAAAGGTGAAGCTGTGTGTCTCAGATCCGAGTTCTAAACGAGTTGGTATATGCGCCCGACCAATATTAGCTATTTATTAGCTATTGCTACTGATTTTAACTTTATTCACGATCAGCACATCCCGTACACGTGAGCGAGACGCACGAGCACCTCTGCAACCTCTGGTCACACTGTAGTCCTTCTCAGTCAGATCTCGGCTCCTCGTGCCCATACCTGGCCTGTTATCCAGCTGACCAGGCCAGGGATTCAAGCCACAGCCGCCGGCTTCTCTTGAGCAGCATTATCACTGTGCCACCGGGTCAGCCTCATTGTCGCTCATGGATTGCAAACACCTGCTGTTTCTAAGGTGCCATAACCACAGTTAGAAACTGGCACTAAGCTGCCTGGGTTCTGTGTAAGAATCAGAGTGACATGTTAAGAGAAGAAGCATTGTCGACTCCAGACAGTGGCATAGTGGCTAAGGCCACATGGCCAACTGCATGGTTCGAGTCCCAGACCCAGCGGCTTGAAAAACATGACAGGTGTGTGTGCACGTGTACCCAAAATTGCAAGAGAAGAGTGGAGGAGAAGGGATTTCAGATTAGCCATCCTCCTTATGTGTGCCTTCTTGCTTTCTCTCTGTCTCTGTTTTCAGTGAACACACATGCCCTGTAGCAAAAAATAAAGGGGGGGCATTCCCCTATACATTCCTTACCACCCACCCAGCTGATGGTAGCAGAATTGTGGGGGGGGGGCAGCAAAGACCTGCTCTCTCTGCCATGCCACTGTTACACAGGGTGGAGAGTACCCCTTCTCAGGATTCAGATAACCACTCCTCCTCGCAAGCCATAGGGTATTTTTGAATGAATTCTTATCTGCTTATTTTTGGCTTACCCAGTCTCTCTTAATAAACTATCAGTGGTTCTTAACTAGGGAAAATGTTGCCACCACCTCCATCTCCTACCCCTGAGAACCTTTGGCAATATCTATAGACACTTTGGTTGTCACAGCTAGAAAGGAGCACTGGTTGGAGTCCAGGAACGATGCCAAACATTGCACAGTGCTTGGGACAGCCGCCCACGATGAAGAAGTATCCAGCCCAAATGACAACCAGGTGTCACGGTGAAGGCCAAGGTCGAGAAACTCTGAGGAGCAAAGCGGGCACAGTCCTTGCTTGTATGGATCTTACAGTCTATTGTGTGTGTGCGTGTGTGTGTGTGTGTGTGTGTGTGTGTGTGAAGAGGGTAAGGGGCGAGGGGCGGAAACGGAATGACGAAGAAAGAAACACAGAATTGCTAGTTGTCGTCTTTTTCATGAAGGATGTAAAATGGGGCCATGTTGGGGCCAGCAGGAGATGTGGTGGTTAAGGTGTTGGAGTCCCACATGGCCTACCACTGTTCTAGTCCCAAACCCAGCGGCTTGAAGCTAACACTGGGTGTATGTTCATGCATGCCCAGAATCCCAAGAGAAGAACGAAGAAGAAGAGATTGAGGCGTGGACATTGCCCCCACCCCTTTCCGCGGGGTGATTTCTCACTTTCCCTCTCTCTGTCTCCAGCAAACTCATGTGCCCTATAGCTAAAACCTAAAAAACGAAAAGTAAAATAAAATAACAAATGGTGCCATGTTGGAGTATAAGAGAGGGATCTAACTCAGTGGGCTCAGTCAGATAAGAAGGTGATACTTAAGCTGGGATCCAAAAACCAGGGCGTGCTGGAGAGCGTGAAAGTATTAAAAAATGTAACGGACGCTAGAGACAAAGAGGAAAGAGAGTGGGAGAGGAAGAGTGTAGGAAATTTGGGGGAAAATGGAGAGGTGAGACACTTGTGGGACACAGATAAGGTTTATTATCTATTGAGCATGTGTGTGGTGGTCTCTACTGGCCTAGACTGAGGTGTATATCATACCGGGTAATGTCTCTTCACAATCTAAATTATGTATAGTGATTTAATGTATGAATAATAAAAATATATAAATAAAAAAAATTTTTAAACCCAGGGAGCTAGGCATGCAGAGAGAGGAGGATAGCATTCCTGGCCTGGGTCAAAATGTTCTGGGTTGTGGGGAGAGAGCAGAGCAGTGGGATGGGGTAGAGTGAGCCTGGGAACTGTAGGAGGTTGGGAGCCAGGCATGGGGTCTCAAGGTCTAGGCAGGAGTGTGGATTTTGTCCTAAATTCAGTGGGAAAGCACTGGAAAGCCTTTAGTTGGAAAGTAACTGAGTGTTGCTTACTTTTAAAAAATATTTTAAGAATATGAATTGGAAGACAATTTTCCTATATTAAAAATGCCAGGAGGTGCTAAGAAACCAGGCCTGGCCATTATAGGGACTGGGCCCCTGGGAAGCCATTGACTGCCCTTGGGAAGTATGAGGACACATGGAATTATATGAAAGGAGCTTTCCACTGGGCTCTGTAGAAACTAGACTCCACAAGAGGAGTGGGGCGGGGTGGTTGTCCTAGAACTCAGGAAAGAGGGAGTTCTCCACGGCTCCCTGCCTGGGAGCTGATTGAGAAGAATCTCCCCAGTTTGAGCACTTGGCAGAAATACATCTCACTGCCGAGTATTACTGATATCTCAGTCTAAGAGGCCTGGCTTACAACCCCACCTCTCATCTGAAACATCGAAGACTGGTATGCTTCAGATCCAAACCTGGGGTGGGCATTTTTTAAAATGTCTTTCGCTCCTCAAGATATCTGGCCTTTCAAATAGAGGTGAAAATCCACACCTCTTCAAAGGGCTTCAAGTATCATTTGCTGATGAAAAATGAATTGGGGGAAAAGTCAAGTCTCAGTCACCAGGTACACACCTGCCAGGTGTCTGGGCAGTTGGGTCCCCTTCTAAGGGAGCCATGAAACAGACCTGGCGATTCACCCATGGGCAACAGGACAAAACCCTGTTATCTCTTGCTACCAGTTTCTGAGCCCACCCAGGTGGCCAGAAGCAGGCATTGTTAGCTAATTTTGAGCCCTCAGCTCCTTGGAGGCCCTGTTGCTCCAGCCCTGTGCTAGGGGCCTCGATGCCCAGAGTCAGGTCTGCAGCCTGGGTCAGACACCAGCATGTGAGCAGGAAGAAGCAGCTCCCTCTGCCCTGTGCCTGGTTCCAAAGGTTTCATCAGATGCTGAAGTTGGCACCCTTGGCATTGGGACAGTTCAGTCGAGGAAAATGGGGAGCAACAGTGGGACCCACTGAAGGACTTTTAGACATGGAATGTGTCCCACACAGCTTTTGTCCAGCTGGCCTGGTTTTAGTCTTTTATAAAAAAATTTCCTTTTCTTTTAAATCCATGCCATGAACTCATTTACTTATTTAATTTCATCCATGATAGAATGTGTGCATGTCCAAGACTGAGCAAGAGAGAGGGAAAGATGGAGAAGCATCTTTCACAAGCTTCATCACACCACAACCCCTTCCTCCGGTCCTCCAGCTCCAGGATCTTGGGCACATGTGCACGTGCCCAGGGCATTTTCAGGCCAACCAGGCTAGGGCTTGACCAGCAGTCGGCATGTGGCTTCCAGCTCCACAGTCTGGTAGCCACCAGCTGTGCTACAGGGACTAGGCCCTGGCCTGGTTTTGTTCTAAATGGCTGGGAGAAAGGAGAGGGAGGGAAATCATAAAAATCAGAGTGACAGGTTCTGGAAGCTGGAAGTGTTACTTCTGTCCTGCAGAAATATCCTGTGAGTCAAGGCGGAACAGTGGTAGTAATAAGAGCTTCTAAACTACAGAGGGAGATAGAAATGTCGGGGACCATAGTACACGGGTCCCTTACCTAACTCCAGAGTTTTTAGGGCCTTGTATGGAACCCTAGGGAACATTCTGGGGGGGAAGCGTCCAGCATCTTGGAGGTGGTGTGGCTCTGACTCCAGCCTTAGCAACGCGTCTCCTACAGCAAGGGGGACCACGTGGCAAAGCAGAGGGGCGGGTCCATATTCCAAGAAGAGGGTTCCTCGGAAAAGAAATGCTGGGCCAGCAGGTGGAGCGGTGGTTAAGGTGCTAGATCTTACATGGCCAACTCCACGGTTCACGTCCCAGACCAGACAGCTTGAAAAACACATGGGGCAAGTGTGTGCGTGTCCAAAATCCTGAGAGAAGGGAGGACAGTGTAGCCATCCACTTGGGGGAAAATTTCCCATTTCCTCTCTCCATCTCTGTCTCCAGCAAGCCCACACTGGAGAAAAGTTATTTTGCCCCTATGGCAAAATACTAAAAGAAAAAGAAATGCTTTAAAATAGAGGTGAAGGTTTTATGGGAAGTATCAGGTTAGGCCTTTATTTTGAGAAACAGAACTAAAAGATAGTGATAAGTGTATTTTAGAGTCTGTTTATAATTTATGTGTGATAGTTAACGAATGTGCCCCAATTCTTAGTAGAACAAAGTGTTGACTTATTTTTTGCATAATTATTTTGCTGCAATTAATGACAGTAAAAAGGAACAATGTTCTCGTTTCACTTTCTCAGCAGGCTCACAGCAAAGCCATTTTTACGAAATATTAGTGACGGCTTCCTCACTCTTCCTACCACCCTCTTTGATCATTGAAATCCTGTGTAATTGTTGAAATCCTTCTTTTCGGAAGGGCTTGTTTTATATGACTCATCCTGGCGGATTTTCTCCTCCGCCATAACTGAGTAACTGCTGTTCCCCGGGTCTAATGTGAATTCTTCCTCACTTTCTCCCACCTCATGAGATCCTGCCTGTTAGAATGTCACCTGTTTCCCATTTGGTTGATGTGCATAGTGCTTGGCACTTTATCAGATGCTCAGACATCTAACCAACCCATAAAGATGTTGACTAGAGGGGCCAGCAAGTGGCATGGTGGTTAAAGCATTGGACTCCCACACGGCCGATCGTGGTTCAGGTCCCAGACCTGGTGGCTTGCTTTCTCACTTTCTCGCTCTCTTTCTGGTGGGCATGTGTGCCCCAGAACAAGTGATATAATAATAAATAAATAAAATTAAGTACTTCTAAAAACTGTTGACTAGACATGTTGGTGAGTTGGGCTGGATACTGATATTAAACAGGGCACAGTTTTTGAGTAGGCACTGATTCTGTAAGTGCTCAGTTTATACATTAAATTTTCAAATTTTTGTGACTTTTGCTTCGCTAAGTGATCTTCTAAGCATGGAGACTGAGATACTAAATAGCCAGTTATTAAATTTCTCCGTAGTTAGGAGAGTTAGCTGTGGAGTCTAAGGGCCTGGTCTCGAATCTCAGCTTCTACTTGTACAACCTGTGTGACCCTTGATGAGGATAATTAAATTATAGTCTCAGTTTTTCTCACTTATGTAAAGGAAATAGCATCACTCCCTAACTCATGAGGCTTCATGAGGATTAAATGAGGTATTCGAGGTGAAGAGTTTAGTTTTAGTTCCAGGAACACAGCACATCCTCAGCAAGTGTTAATCACTGTTATTACCTAATGCTGTTCATGGTTTACGTTGGAGTTTTTTTAATCATCTGTGGCCCAGTTTTTCTATGAAACTACAGTTCATAACTTCAGTGACACTCAGCATCCAAAAGGACCAGCAAGTGGCATGGTGGTTAAGATGCCAGACTCCCACATAGCTGACCACAGTTCAAATCCCAGACCAGGCAGCTTGCTTTCTCACTTTTCCTCTCTCTGTCCCTCTCTGGTCAAATTAAAAAATAATAATAAATAAAATTAATGATTAAAAAAAAAGAAAAAAGATTCAAGCCCAAGGTCTGCAGCCAAAAGTAGGCATCTCAGAACTATTGTATATCACAGTTGGTCCCTATAGCAAAAACCTCTCCAAAAAAAAAAAAAATGTATATCACAGTTGGGAATAAAAGTCTTGCCAGCATCCAGAGACTTTATGTGCTGTGAGGATTTCTATTTGACATAACCTGGGCGGGGAAAATGTCTGACCCCATCTCTTAAGAGTAAGATGGCCTATGAGGCTTAGCAAGCATGTGCGGTGCCACAGCCCTGGCTTTCCTGCCACCTGAAGCTTGCTGCTGCCTGAAAACAGTCGGGTGCCTTGCGTGTGTGTGTGTGTGCGTGTGTGTGTGTGTGTGTGTGTGTGTGTGTGTGTGTGAAGGAGAGTCTCTCTCCGAGCCATGTCAGCAAGTCTGGAATTAAGCTAGAAAGAAATCTAGGTTTTGCAGTTTCAAAAACAGTGTAGCAACATACTTAACATGGACCTTGCACTTAGTAGGCATGCTTGAAATGCACGTTGAGAGAATAAATGCACACACAACACGAGACTCCCTTGAATGCCTCCGGTTGGGCTGTGAACAGAGGAATTCGGGTGAGCCCTTGTTGAGAAACCTGTGGGACTAGTTAGCAATAGTTAAAAAGTAAAAGCTGGAGACCTCCCAGGGCCCAAGTTTGCTATGCGCTTTGAGTGAGATTGTTTTATAAATTGGTGTCACTTCTGAAGTGATTGCCAGACATGCCTTATTTTTTAATGCAGCCATGGAGGTTTGGTCCTGGAGAGTGATTGGAGTAGGAGCCCTTCGGTGTCAGGCAGTCCCACCCGGTCTCCCAGGCGTCTTCACTCTGACGTTGGAGCACTGGGCATGTGTCTGAGGGGCTCTTTAGACTCTCAGAGGACCTGCAGTCTCGTTTTCAGCCAGCATTGTTTCCCTGGTCTCAAGAAAATCATTGTGAATCTGTGACACTGGGCTTGTCCTGGGTTCCCCCTTTCTTGGCTGCTAGGATCCTTAGAAATCATCCCCAGGCATCAGAAACCATTGAGTGTCAAGAGTCTTCTTCAGGAGCTAAAGCCAGGGGCTCTCTAGTTCAGCCTCAGGAGCTTTAGGACCCCCACCCCCAGCTGTTTCTTGGGTTTTGTGAAGTCCTCATTCACTGGTTGTTGGCAGGCCCCAGAAAGGAAGCATTCTGTGGGTCCTGCTTACCCCCCTGCCATGGTCAGAGGGGTCCATCTCTCTCCCGGTGCTCGCCTAACCTGGCCCAGAGAGGGAGCTGGGAGTTCTGTGCCGCTGCTGCAGCAATTCCTGGTACCTTTGTGGAGGCCAGTGTTGAAAAGGTCATGGAAAGTCCTTGGCTCATACTCTCGATCCACATTCTGTGCCCCGCTCCTCCCCCACAATGGATCAAAAACCCTGTTTTTACCGTTCTGGCAGCTCATGGCCCAATCTGAGCTTAGCCCCCATGTTCCAGGTTCACGGACATGCCTGCGCCCTTGGCATCGGGAGAGGGAGCTGAAGAAAGTGAAGAGGCACCTCTGTGAAGATCTATTTTATTTATTAACCTAGGTGAAATCTGATGACTGTTTTTTTTATAGCATCACTATCAAGCAAAATCAATCTTAAAAATCCCTATATTTTCATTACCATCATTATATGCCAGAAATACCCTGTCCACTGGGCCACTGCAGAGACCTGGAGTCCTGGACTCTGCCCTTGCAGAGGTCACTCTCTGCAGGGGGCACTTTGTCACGAAGAGCTGGGAGGGAGAAGCAGAGGAACCAGAGGCCTGCCCACCTGGGATCTAACCTATCTGGAGGGTCAGATGGATGTGCTCAGGAGGCTGCACCTGAGCGTGTACACCCCCTGCCATCCCTGAGCTTTAAGGTGCTGGAGTTACTGTCAGCTTCGTTTGGCACATGGCTGGGGGGACGGGGTGGGGGGCGCCATGGCCTCAAGGTAGAGTGAGATGCACAGGGCATGCAGTCTGCCAGTGGCAGAGCCAAACCTGAGCTCAGCTGTGACAGCCCTGTGTGTGTACATGCATGCACGTGTGCATTCACGGGCTCGGGTAGGGTGAAGCCTGGGGAGATCCGAGCCGCTGCCTCACGCTCCTTACTGCTTCGCTGCCAAGGAGGGGCACGTCCCCAGGATGTTTGCAGGCTTTCTTCCGCCTGGGCAGTTACCCAGGCTCCTTTAATCCTGAGCCGGATGGGAAGCGCTGCTGGCAGAGGGAAGGGCCACACATCATTGTCCCTTTCTCTGAAGCACACCTCTCAAGAAGTTCCGGGGTGGGGTGGGAGCTTGGCTGTGAGCACAGGCCTGCCTTTATCCCACCTCGACCTTGGACGGGCCAGAGGAGAGCCACACATGCTTGCCAGCTGGGGGTGACGGCCATTACAAACAAGGGCTTCTCCAAGGAGGAAATACACAGGCTCCGTCCGGAAAGCTGGGATGGGGAGGACGGAGGTGTAGTTGTCTGAGCGGGTCGGCTGGAGAAACACAAAGACTGAAATGATCAGCCCAGGAGCGGGCCCAGCTGTCTATCCTGAAGCTGCGGGATTTTTTGCTGGTAGATGCGAGAAGAAAGAGCTTTCTCTCCAAGTGGAAGAGTGGTCTGAAATTCCAAGCCAACATACCTCCACTGCTCTCATAGTCCGGACATAGCACCCGGAATTGTGCTTGCATTGTTGTACAGATTTTCCAGCTTCCTTCCTTATAGGGGGGATGACTGTTAGCCCCATTTCACAGAGGCAAAAACCAAGACACTGCAAGATTAATTGGCACCCCCAGAGTTTTAGAGCTGGTAAATGGCAAAGCAAGTTGGGTTCCCCTCCCAGCTCTGCCACTGAGTGATCACTGTCTCGTCTCTGTGGGCCTCAGTTTCCCCATCTCCACCATAAGATAACTGGACACCGTGGTTTTTAAAAGTTTTTTAAGTACCGGAACCAGCAGTTAGCAAAATGGCTGTGTCGCTGTACTCCCACGTAGTCAACCGCGGTTCGCGTCCCGGACCCGGTGGCTTAAAACTCACGCCGGGCGCGTGTGCGTGCATGCCCAAGATCCTGAGAGGAGAATGGAGGAGAAGGGATTGCGGCGTGACCATCCCCCCTGGGGGGTGATTTCTCGCTTTCTGTCTCTATGTCTCTCTCTGTCTGGCTAGTGCACGTGCCCTATAGCAAAAAAAAAAAAAACCTTTCCAAAAAAAAAAAAGTTCTTTAAGTACTTGGTTCTCACGATTGTGTCCCAAGGACCCAAAAGGTCATTCAGCCACTAAGCAGTGGGTCCACTGGGGCACCTGGGTTGCTGACACCCCTGTCTAGTTCTTGTCCCCCCCCACACACCTAGGTCATGACTGAGAGAGTAGAGAGAGCTCCCCCAGCAGGGCCTTGACAGTGCGATCTATCCCCAGCCTCAGCTGGCCCCAGACCCGGGCACAAGTGTGTCCAGCACACTCCAGGAGGTCTCCTGACACACCTGACACCTTCCTGTCCTGCCTCCCTGCAGTCTCTGCGTATAACATGTCCCACCTCGCAAACCGTAGGGAGCTGTGTGCAAGCTTTAAGTGTTTTGCAACCAGGAGGCTCGAGAAACCTCTGTGTTCCTTCCCTGTAAAAGTTTTCCACCTTCCATTCCTCTCTGCAGGATTTAGTCCTGGCCAAGCAGCCTCCCCCTCACCTTCAGCACGGTCCTGCTGCAGGCTTTGTCAGCCTTCTGATATTCACAGAGCACTGGCCACAGGGACTTGCCCAAGGTTACACAAGCGCGACATGGCCATGCCAGGCTGGGGCTCTACCAGGTCTGCTGTTCCACACACAGTAGATCCCAGAATGCCCCCCCCCCGCCCCCGTCTTTTCCCCTT
>NW_006159712.1:3386454-3394526 GCF_000334495.1 Tupaia belangeri chinensis | reverse complement strand
AAGGGTCCACCCAAGTTATTTACCAGACTGTCTCTCACTTTAGTCTATTTATTAAGATTTTTCCCCTTCTTCCCATTTTTTTTTTTTTAGAGGTTTTTGCTATAGGGCGCGTGCACTCACCAGACAGACAGAGAGAGAGAGAGAGACAGAGAGATAGAAAGTGAGAAATCACCCCCCATGGGGGATGGCCACACCACAATCCCTTCTTCTCCATTCTCCTCTTGGGATCTTGGGCACGTGTGCACATGTGCCCAGCGTGAGTTTAAGCCACCGGATCCAGGACGTGAACCACGGTTGACTACGTGGGAATCCAGCAACATAGCCATTAAGCCCACTGCTGGTCCCTTCCCCTTCTTCCCTTTGCTTCTATTTGCAGACAAAAGGCAGAGTAGGACCAGGGTGAGGTGACCGCTCCTGGCCCCCTGGGCTGAGGTCTCCCAATCCTACCTGCTGTTGGAAGGGCTGGTCTGGACCAGCGGCTCCACCAGCCCCACGGTGCAGCCACCAGCAGCCCTTTGTTTTCCCACAGTAGTTGCCAACAGCTCGCCCAGCAGACAGGAGGGTGGGCCACATGGGTCCATCTTCCTGGGCCCTCCAAGGTAAACGTGTCCCACCTTCGCTGCTTAAGCACCTGCTTCACTCCCTAGCTCTGACCATTCCTCTGGGATCTCTGGGAAAACCCCTCAGGCAAGTTGGACATTAAATACTTAGAGACTTCTGACAGTTCATGGAAAAATAGAATTAAAGATGTTTTGAAATCTATGCAGTTTCGTCATCATATCTGTTTTTCCCATGAACTTTAGGTAGGCCCTTCGTGTACTACATCACAGGCTGGAAAAACTCAGGAGAAGCTGGTTAGATGCGTGGCCCCGAGGGTATCATTGGGACGTGGTTTCTGTCCCCCTCCTGACTGCCTGCTGTGGTGTGGTCTTCAGGGCTTCTCTGCTCAGGAAGGCTTTCCTAGGACGGAAGGAAAATGCCCAAGAGGTCTCTCTTATTCGCAGCCCAGCCAGAGTCCCGAGGCTGCCTCTCACTAGCCCAGTGGGTGACTTACCTGCCCAGAACCAGAAGCTGCGGTTCAGGAGCATGGAGTGGGGTGGTCAACTCGTATCACAGGCCGTATCACAGGCCCATCTTGAGAGCTGGTGTGAAAACAGCTCCCACCAAGGCATGCAGACTGAGAGTCTTAGCGAGGTTGGCTTTTCCAGGAAAATCCTAGTGTTTTCTCCAAAAGATGCAGAAATGGGTGCTGGGTGGCCAAACCCATTAACTGTCCTTCTTGCCTTCCCCAGCTGGTCGCTGGATGCCACCCAGCATGGGCCAGATGGGTGATTGGCCAGAAGTGAGAGCACTTCTGCTGGACCGACTCACCCCTTCGTGCCCCACTGTTAAGAAATGTTCTGTTTTTGTCTACCTCGAAACAAAGAGCATCCAGGGAGGGGCAGGACCAGATGGGGAGGGAGAAGAGGAGAGCCTACGGCCACGGAACCCACTCCTTTACTCACTCACCCTTCCACCTGACAAATGTTCATTGGACGTCTAGGAATTGCAAGCAACGAGTAAAATTAGGGTTTCCCAAGCTTCAGCCTTTAGCGAACCTTTTTCTGTTTTGGCCAGCAGAGGTAGAGTGAGGTCCAGTCCTAGCCTCGTGGTTCACAGGGAGACTGTGAGCCTGGGTCTGACCTCCTTCATTGGAAACAGAGCCTGGCAAGTGTCGGTGGGGTTAAGATGTAGTGGCACCAGACTGAGGCTGTCCCTGATAGAATCTGAAAATCCAGGGGGGAAATTGGACAGGGAATCGGGTGTCTCACTTGAGATCCAGGGTGTATTCCTGCTTGCGTGTGTCCCCTCAAGTCATCCTGTGTGCCGGCAAAAGGCGTGTGCTCCAGGGACGTGTAAAATAGACAGGACTCGGAATCCCATGTAGACCTTGCTCTGATGGGACTCACTCTCTGGAGGACTAAACCAAGGCTCAGGTGAACGTGCCAGGAGGTAGGACCTGACGGGGAAGGGTCCGGATGGTGGGTGGGAGATTGGAGAGGGTGCTCCAGGAGGGGCCTGGCGAAGGTAGAAAATGGTGTTCACAGCAGGCCTTGAGGCCTGGAAAGGGTTTTGCTCTCCAGAGAAGGGCCGTGGGCATCCCAGGCAGAGGGCAAACACAGGAAGGACAGGTAGGGTGGGGGAGTTTGGGGAACAGCAACGAGTCCTGACCACGGGTATGTGTTTCTGTGCCAAGTGCCACCTGCCCACTCTGGGCGTCCTGTTTCTGCTCAGGTCTTAATGGTGCCTCTCCCCAGTGCTTTTCCACCCGGGACACCCCATTTAGTTCCGGGCACTGACCTGTTCTCTGCACACTGACCCCACAGCAGCAGCTGGGCTAGGGGAGGAGTGCAGGCTCTGGAGTCACCCAGCGTGGATTTAGACTTTACCAGCTCTGGGGCTCTCTCCTTCGTGCACCGGCGGTGACCGAGCACCTCCCTCTGAAGGCTGGTTGGGAGCATCAGATGAGACAGCCTGGCACATGGTGAGCACACCGCAAACATTGGTGAGCACGCGTTTCCATATACTGCTCTACATGTGCTTATCGGGTACATGCGATTGAGGCCTGTTGGGCTTCTCAGCTGTGCGACTGGAAGCAAGCTAGCCTTCCTGAACCTCCATTCCATCATCCGAAAAATGGATTTTCCACTTCAGATGATCGAATACCAGTGACAAGGCAAGAGCCATGCAGAATGCCCTGGGCAGGTGTTTCCTCTAGCTGGTAGCTTCTGCCGCTCTTTGGGTTTACCTAGTAATTATTCAAATATCACGAACTGGGCTCCAGTTTGGTACGGGAGCCGTCTGTTCTTTACTTCCCTAATTGTCAAGATTAGTCTGCAAAGTGCTCCATTGTTGTTCCCCATTCTACTGATTGCATGGTGGTTAGGGGCACAGAACCTACAACCTGCCCACCTGGATTCAAATTCCAACTCTGCCACCTTCCACCCTTTGGGTCTTGAACAACTGGCGTAATTGCTTCATGCCTCAGTTTCCAGCTGAAATGCAGATAGGAATCTTTAATTATTACAAAATAGTATTTCTCCACAAGATTGCCATGAGGATTAAATTGAGTTAGTACGTGGGCCTCCTAGGTCGATGCCCGGCACATAGTAAGCACTATAGATGAGAGCTGTTGGTGCCATTGTTATCGCTAGTGACGTTGGGTCACCTCCTCGGTGGGAGTTGGCCCAACTCCGGTTCAGACCCCGACCTGTGTGCTCCAAAGCCCCCATTCTCTCACTCCACTGGCAGCCTCCCTCCCACTCTGAAACCCCATCCCTGGATGCTGGGACTTCCAGGGGACCCAGGACTCCCCACCCATCCACGCTGCTCGTCATTCCCAGGCCCCCTCAGACTTGCCCCAGGAGATCTGCATTTCTTAAGAAGAGGCCATGATGACCTTCCCCTTTCCTCCTAGGAGGGAGCTCTGCTGGCCTGGCTCTTCCTTCCAGACTTTTTCTTCCAGTCTCAGCCAGCCTTCCAGACCTCGAGGCAGTTTGTGCCCTTTGCCTGTGAAGTTTTTTTAAGTAAAGAGACAGATGCTCCTAGTGCAAACACAGACCGCTGTGTTCCTAGTGGCAGCCCACTGTGGCCTTTCTGAGCCTCTGCCTCCCTCCTGGGTCTTGCTCCAGGACATTCCCCCTGAAGAGCCTGCCAGCCCCTTCTTCTCACCCCCTGCCCCAAGGAGTTAGGGCTGCTCCCCTTCCTCTTTCTGCACCTCCAGGAGCCTGACCCTCTGCACCGGGCCGATGGTCCTTATTCATGACCGAGAATGTGCATGTGTGTGAGAGAGAGGCGACCACCCTCCACAGCTCTGGTCATGCTGTGATCCCTGCCTCCAGGCCTCCAGGCCACAGCATCTCGGGCACTCATCTGGGCCTGGAATGTTTCAGATGGACTGAGCTAAGATTTGAACCACAGTCACTATGGGGGATCCAAATCCATCTTCTGTCTCTCCTTTTCTGTTGTAGGGCATGTGTACTCACGAGAAAGAGAGACAAAGAGATACAGAGTGGGAAATTACCCCCCAGGGGAGATGGCCGTGCTGTAATCCCTTCTCCTCCAGTTTTGGGCAGGCACACACATACACCCAGCATGAGCTTTAGCTGCTGGGTCTGGGACTTGAACCACGGCCAACTACGTGGGAGGTCAACAATGTAACCATTATGCCATCAGCTAGTCCCTCTTTTTTTTTTAAGAGAGATTTTTGCTATAGGGCATTCACACTCACCAGAGAGACAGAACGCAAGAAATCACCCCCCCCCAGTCCCTTCTCCATTCTCCTCTTGGGGCCTTGGGCACACATACATGCACCTGTCATGAGTTTTAAGCTGCCAAGTCTGGAACTTGAACCGCAGTTGGCTACGGGGGAGTCCAGTGACATAACTGTTATGCCACCTCCTGATTCCACCATCTTCTCTTTTTATTTATTTTTTAAACTCATCTTCTCTTGAGCAGCATGTTACTATTGCACCAGAAAGCCAGCCCCTGGACCATGGTCTTGAGGCCATATGTCCATGGCTGTGTGACATCAGGCAATCATGGCCCCTCTTACAGCCTTGTTTCCTCAGCTGCACCCTCAACTGCGTACCACGTTGTCGCAGGGTTGAAGGTGCGTGGTGGTGTTCACATGTCACCTGCCCTCCTACCCAAGTTACTCCTTCCTACACAGGGCCCCCTGGGAGCGGTCCAGTTTGCAAACATTCCACCTTTCTTGGAATCCTGCGGCAACTTTCCCAAAAGGTTTATCCAGAATGGTGTCTACCTTGTTTTCATTCTTTCATATATGTGAGAGGACTTCAAAAAGTTCGCAGAAAAAATTGGATTAAAGTACAGGTTTATTTTGCTGCCAAAATTTTTTGAAATCCGTGCATAGTTTTTTCATAATATACATGTCCATGAACTTTTTGAAGACCCCACATTGGGTCATGGGTGAAGAATGACCGTTCACGTGTTTATTTCCAGTTGGCTTCATCACAGTCACAGCAGATGGCACCGGACATAGACTAGCTATGGAAAGCTATTTGGCAATTAAGTGAGGTCTTTCAAGAAATGATGCTTGTTCGTCTTTTGGTTTTCAATATTGATGTCCTGGGGCAGACATCAGTCAGCGGCTCATTGTCGGGTCTTTTCTCATCGGCTTGCATTTTCCTTAAGGAAAAGCAAAATTTACCCGTATACATTTTAAAAATATATTTTAGTATACTTTCCAATAATATGTTCTTTTGTTCTTTCAATCTACATTTTTAGGGACCGTAGAAAGAGACTACAACTAGCACTGTTCTGGAAAGAAAAATAATTATTTGTTCCTGAAGTTGAAGAGAGCTTTGTGGGTTTGTAATGAAGCCCATTACAGGTCTGACTTTTGCCAGGCTAGGATAGAAGGTTCTAGATGCCCATGTGTTACATTGGCGAGGTACTCTTTTATGGACCTGTTTTGATTTTGCTGTTTCAGTCTTCCCAGGGAAGGCTGTCAGGGCCAGTTCTTCTGTGGTTTCCAGTGTGCAATGGGGTGTGTGGGAGAGCACTGAGCTTCTAGGATGTACAGTTCTAGGGCCTGGAGTGGGGCTCTGTGCTTGGTGTCCCTGGAACTCTGTGTAAGATTCTGGTCCCAGTGTGATAAGTGTTGGGTTAAGAGACTTGACTTCAGAAGGCAAAAATAAAGGGGGAGCAGGTGATGTGGTTAAGGCACTGGGCTCCCCCGTGGCCAGCCACCAATTGCTTTCTCGCTTTCTCTGTCTCTCTTAGTGAGCTCGTGTGCCCTATACCAATTTAAAGTAATAATGATAATAAATAAAATGGGCAATTCTTTAAAATGTAGACCAAAAAAAAATACCTTTCTTCTTAGAGAGGAAAGGATGCACACGTGTCCACTGTTCTTTCGTGTGTTCAACAGAAACGAGGAGCGCCGACTGACGGCCCTGTGTTGGGTCATAGTAAGACAGCCGTGAGCCATGCGGGTGTTAACCGTGGGAAAGACACAGTCATCACGTCATCGGATACAGGGATCGGAAGTAATGGAGAAGGGGGCACTCATATTGGGTTACCTGGAAAGGCCTCTTAAAAAGCAGTGTTGGGGTCAGCAGGTGGTGTAGTGGTTAAGGCACTGAACTCCTACATAGTGAACCGTGGTTTGAGTCCTGGACCCAGCAGCTTGAAACTCATGCTGGGCGTGTGTGCATGTGTACCCAAAATCACGAGAGGGGAATGGAGGAGGAGGGATTGTGGTGTGGCCATTCCCCTGGTGGAGTTATTTCTCACTTTCTGTCTCTCTTTCTCTGTCTCTCTGGCGAGTGCACACACCCTGTAGTAAAAGTCTGTCAAAAAAAAAAAAAAACCCAAAATGTTGTTTCTTGGCCCAGCTTCAGCAGTGTGCACCAGACACTGCTATTGGCTGGGACGAGACTACCTGAGAGGCCTAGATTCTCAGACCACCCTAAGACCCAGGCATGGCTGTGTGCACTTGTAGTCTCAGCTACTTGGGAGGCTAGGGCAGGAAGGGTACAGCAAACAAGGCATAGTTTGAAACCAAAACAAAACACCCTACCTCACATACACAGACAGGTGTTTCAGCTGAGAGCTTATGGACAGGAGGAACCGGCCATGTATACCGTGGACAGGTGTGTGGACCGGAACAGGTGACAGCACCCCGGATGGTGGGACCTGCCTGGGCAAAGGCTGTGAGGTGGGAATGATGTCGCTGTGTTCTGAGAAATGAGGAAAATGATGCTGGGAAGCAGGCGACCATGCAGACCCTGAACAGCCACAACCAAGAGTTTGGATTTCATCTAGTTCGGGGAGAAGACCTTGGATGGGCTCAAGCAACTGAGTAACAAGATTGAATTGTTATTGTTACAGGGAAGGGTGCAGGAGTGCACAGGAAGGAGGGAGAAAGAACTGAGAAAGTCAACAGGTGGAGAAGGGAGGAGAGGAGCTGTAAAGTAGGGAGAGGGGGACATAAGTAGAGGGAAAAGAGCCAGTGCTGATTCCCTGCGGACCACAGTGAGACCTATGGGACCTTCTGGGGGCTCTCAGGTGAAGGTTCAAGCTATGGCCTTGAACACTCAAAGGTCAGCGACCAGCCTCCATCATGGAGGTTTCTCAGCCCGGCAAGGGAAGGCGTCGGTGCATGAGCCAGTTCTCTAAGGCATTCTTTCTGCCAGGAAGTCTTACCACTCCATGTCTGCTGATGGGACTCAGGACGTAGCTGAAGAGCACATGTAGAACATGCCATTCCGGAGAGACAATGAAAGAACATGCACTTCTTGAGCCCTGTTCTTTCTTGGGGAGGGTGCTGCACGAGGCTCACAGAGGTGAAGAGTCTGGCCCTGGCTCTCACAGTTGGGATCCTAGACCCCCATGGTTCCTAGGTCCTTGCCTCCTCTCCTGACCGTGGGGTTCCGGAATGTTGGTGTCCATGGAAACGAGGCCATGGTATGTCATGTCAGGCAAGGGTCTGCTAAGTCAGCTGGGATGGGTGCCCTGCTCTGCTCCAGTCATGTGTGCTGATGAAGACGGCCTTGGCTCCCAGATCATTGAAACCTTCAGGCTCCTTTCTCCCACAGTGTCCTGTCCTTCCCCTAGGACTTATGAACAAAGCTGTCCCCGGCTGCAGGACGCATTTTCCAGAGAGGCTCATGCATCTGTGCAATACTGATTATACTAATGAAAATGAAATAGGAGCAGGAAACTGAGGCCTCCACTGGCTGCCCCGTGGGTTATCCATTCCCGGGAGGAGGAGCAGTGGCTGTTGCCACCCTTCTCCGGTTTCATCTGGGAGTGAGGGACAGTTTGTGGTGGAGCGGACAGAGCTGAGGGCCAGGGCTTACGTGGTCCATGTTCAGTACTGGCACAGACCAGGGAACTAGGTAACCTGTCTGCTTAGGGAAGTCCCTGAGTGTCGGTTTGCTCATCTGTAAAATGGGGAAAAATAATGCTGGTCACAATGCTGCTGTTGTGAGGGTTTAGAATCAAATAAGGCCAAGAATTCAAGAACACTTTGAAGAACTTAAACTGTTTTTTTTTTTTTTTTT